>NW_026600212.1:656262-984393 GCF_029448725.1 Salvelinus fontinalis | reverse complement strand
GCTCTAATCTGGTAGTGGTAGTGGGGTGGAAGATACCTAGTCTCCATTATGGCTCTAATCTGATAGTGGTAGTGGGGTGGTAGATACCTAGCCTCCATTATGGCTCTAATTTGGTAGTGGTAGTGGGGTGGTAGATACCTAGTCTCCATTATGTCTCTAATCTGGTAGTGGTAGTGGGGTGGAAGATACCTAGTCTCCATTATGGCTCTAATCTGACAGTGGTAGTGGGTTGGTAGATACCTAGTCTCTATTATGGCTCTAATCTGGTAGTGGTAGTGGTGTGGTAGATACCTAGTCTCCATTATGGCTCTAATCTGGTAGTGGTAGTGGGGTGGTAGATACCTAGTCTCCATTATGGCTCTAATCTGATAGTGGTAGTGGGGTGGTAGATACCTAGTCTCCATTATGGCTCTAATATTGATAGTGGTAGTGGGGTGGTAGATGCCTAGTGGCTTTATGGCTCTAATCTGATAGTGGTAGTGGGGTGGTAGATGCCTAGTGCCCTTATGGCTCTAATCTGATAGTGGTAGTGGGGTGGTAGATACCTAGTCTCCATTATGGCTCTAATCTGATAGTGGTAGTGGGGTTGTAGATACCTAGCCTCCATTATGGCTCTAATTTGGTAGTGGGGTGGTAGATACCTAGTCTCCATTATGGCTCTAATCTGGTAGTGGTAGTGGGGTGGAAGATACCTAGTCTCCATTATGGCTCTAATCTGATAGTGGTAGTGGGTTGGTAGATACCTAGTCTCTATTATGGCTCTAATCTGGTAGTGGTAGTGGTGTGGTAGATACCTAGTCTCCATTATGGCTCTAATCTGGTAGTGGTAGTGGGGTGGTAGATGCCTAGTGCCTTTATGGCTCTAATCTGATAGTGGTAGTGGGGTGGTAGATGCCTAGTGCCCTTATGGCTCTAATCTGATAGTGGTAGTGGGTTGGTAGATACCTAGTCTCCATTATGGCTCTAATCTGATAGTGATAGTGGGGTGGTAGATGCCTAGTGCCCTTATGGCTCTAATCTGATAGTGGTAGTGGGGTGGTAGATACCTAGTCTCCATTATGGCTCTAATCTGATAGTGGTAGTGGGGTGGTAGATGCCTAGTGCCTTTATGGCTCTAATCTGATAGTGGTAGTGGGGTGGTAGATGCCTAGTGCCCTTATGGCTCTAATCTGATAATGGTAGTGGGGTGGTAGATACCTAGTCTCCATTATGGCTCTAATCTGGTAGTGGTAGAGGGGTGGTAGATACCTAGTCTGCATTATGGCTCTAATCTGATAGTGGTAGTGGGGTGGTAGATACCTAGTCTCCATTATGGCTCTAATCTGATAGTGGTAGTGGTGTGGAAGATACCTACTCTCCATTATGGCTCTAATCTGATAGAGGTAGTGGGGTGGTAGATACCTAGTCTCCATTATGGCTCTAATCTGATAGTGGTAGTGGGGTGGTAGATACCTAGTCTCCATTATGGCTCTAATCTGATAGTGGTAGTGGGGTGGTAGATACCTAGTCTCCATTATGGCTCTAATCTGGTAGTGGTAGTGGTGTGGTAGATACCTAGTCTCCATTATGGCTCTAATCTGGTAGTGGTAGTGGGGTGGTAGATACCTAGTCTCCATTATGGCTCTAATCTGATAGTGGTAGTGGGTTGGTAGATACCTAGTTTCCATTATGGCTCTAATCTGATAATGGTAGTGGGGTGGTAGATGCCTAGTGCCTTTATGGCTCTAATCTGATAGTGGTAGTGGGGTGGTAGATGCCTAGTGCCCATATGGCTCTAATTTGATAGTGGTAGTGGGGTGGTAGATACCTAGTCTCCATTATGGCTCTAATCTGATAGTGGTAGTGGGGTGGTAGATGCTTAGTGCCTTTATGGCTCTAATCTGATAGTGGTAGTGGGGTGATAGATGCCTAGTGCCCTTATGGCTCTAATCTGATAGTGGTAGTGGGGTGGTAGATACCTAGTCTCCATTATGGCTCTAATCTGATAGTGGTAGTGGGGTTGTAGATACCTAGCCTCCATTATGGCTCTAATTTGGTAGTGGTAGTGGGGTGGTAGATACCTAGTCTCCATTATGGCTCTAATCTGGTAGTGGTAGTGGGGTGGAAGATATGTAGTCTCCATTATGGCTCTAATCTGATAGTGGTAGTGGGTTGGTAGATACCTAGTCTCTATTATGGCTCTAATCTGGTAGTGGTAGTGGTGTGGTAGATACCTAGTCTTCATTATGGCTCTAATCTGGTAGTGGTAGTGGGGTGGTAGATACCTAGTCTCCATTATGGCTCTAATCTGATAGTGGTAGTGGGGTGGTAGATACCTAGTCTCCATTATGGCTCTAATATTGATAGTGGTAGTGGGGTGGTAGATGCCTAGTGCCTTTATGGCTCTAATCTGATAGTGGTAGTGGGGTGGTAGATGCCTAGTGCCCTTATGGCTCTAATCTGATAGTGGTAGTCGGGTGGTAGATACCTAGTCTCCAATATGGCTCTAATCTGATAGTGGTAGTGGGGTGGTAGATACCTAGTCTCCATTATGGCTCTAATTTGGTAGTGGTAGTGGGGTGGTAGATACCTAGTCTCCATTATGGCTCTAATCTGGTAGTGGTAGTGGGGTGGAAGATACCTAGTCTCCATTATGGCTCTAATCTGATAGTGGTAGTGGGGTGGTAGATACCTAGCCTCCATTATGGCTCTAATTTGGTAGTGGTAGTGGGGTGGTAGATACCTAGTCTCCATTATGTCTCTAATCTGGTAGTGGTAGTGGGGTGGAAGATACCTAGTCTCCATTATGGCTCTAATCTGACAGTGGTAGTGGGTTGGTAGATACCTAGTCTCTATTATGGCTCTAATCTGGTAGTGGTAGTGGTGTGGTAGATACCTAGTCTCCATTATGGCTCTAATCTGGTAGTGGTAGTGGGGTGGTAGATACCTAGTCTCCATTATGGCTCTAATCTGATAGTGGTAGTGGGGTGGTAGATACCTAGTCTCCATTATGGCTCTAATATTGATAGTGGAAGTGGGGTGGTAGATGCCTAGTGCCTTTATGGCTCTAATCTGATAGTGGTAGTGGGGTGGTAGATGCCTAGTGCCCTTATGGCTCTAATCTGATAGTGGTAGTGGGGTGGTAGATACCTAGTCTCCATTATGACTCTAATCTGATAGTGGTAGTGGGGTTGTAGATACCTAGCCTCCATTATGGCTCTAATTTGGTAGTGGGGTGGTAGATACCTAGTCTCCATTATGGCTCTAATCTGGTAGTGGTAGTGGGGTGGAAGATACCTAGTCTCCATTATGGCTCTAATCTGATAGTGGTAGTGGGTTGGTAGATACCTAGTCTCTATTATGGCTCTAATCTGGTAGTGGTAGTGGTGTGGTAGATACCTAGTCTCCATTATGGCTCTAATCTGGTAGTGGTAGTGGGGTGGTAGATGCCTAGTGCCTTTATGGCTCTAATCTGATAGTGGTAGTGGGGTGGTAGATGCCTAGTGCCCTTATGGCTCTAATCTGATAGTGGTAGTGGGGTGGTAGATACCTAGTCTCCATTATGGCTCTAATCTGATAGTGGTAGTGGGGTGGTAGATGCATAGTGCCTTTATGGCTCTAATCTGATAGTGGTAGATGCCAAGTGCCTTTATGGCTCTAATCTGATAGTGGTAGCGGGGTGGTAGATACCTAGTCTCCACTATGGCTCTAATCTGATAGTTGTAGTGGGGTGGAAGATACCTACTCTCCATTATGGCTCTAATCTGATAGTGGTAGTGGGGTGATAGATGCCTAGTGCCCTTATGGCTCTAATCTGATAGTGGTAGTGGGGTGGTAGATACCTAGTCTCCATTATGGCTCTAATCTGATAGTGATAGTGGGGTGGTAGATGCCTAGTTCCCTTATGGCTCTAATCTGATAGTGGTAGTGGGGTGGTAGATACCTAGTCTCCATTATGGCTCTAATCTGATAGTGGTAGTGGGGTGGTAGATGCCTAGTGCCTTTATGGCTCTAATCTGATAGTGGTAGTGGGGTGGTAGATGCCTAGTGCCCTTATGGCTCTAATCTGATAGAGGTAGTGGGGTGGTAGATACCTAGTCTCCATTATGGCTCTAATCTAATAGTGGTAGTGGGGTGGTAGATGCCTAGTGCCTTTATGGCTCTAATCTGATAGTGGTAGTGGGGTGGTAGATGCCTAGTGCCCTTATGGCTCTAATCTGATAGAGGTAGTGGGGTGGTAGATACCTAGTCTCCATTATGGCTCTAATCTAATAGTGGTAGTTGGGTGGTAGATGCCTAGGGCCTTTATGGCTCTAATCTGATAGTGGTAGTGGGGTGGTAGATGACTAGTGCCTTTATGGCTCTAATCTGATAGTGGTAGTGGGGTGGTAGATAACTAGTCTCCATTATGGCTCTAATCTGATAGTGGTAGTGGGGTGGTAGATACCTAGTCTCCATTATGGTTCTAATTTGATAGTGGTAGTGGGGTGGTAGATACTTAGTCTCCATTATGGCTCTAATCTGATAGTGGTAGTGGGGTGGTAGATACCTAGTTTCCATTATGGCTCTAATCTGGTAGTGGTAGTGGGGTGGTACATACCTAGTCTCCATTATGGCTCTAATCTGATAGTGGTAGTGGGGTGGTAGATACCTAGTCTCCATTATGTCTCTAATCTGATAGTGGTAGTGGGGTGGTAGATGCCTAGTGCCTTTATGGCTCTAATCTGATAGTGGTAGTGGGGTGGTAGATGCCTAGTGCCCTTATGGCTCTAATCTGATAGTGGTAGTGGGGTGGTAGATACCTAGTGCCTTTATGGCTCTAATCTGATAGTGGTAGTGGGGTGGTAGATACCTAGTCTCCATTATGGCTCTAATCTGATAGTGGTAGTGGGGTGGTTGATGTCTCCATTATGGCTCTAATCTGATAGTGGTAGTGGGGTGGTAGATACCTAGTCTCCATTATGGCTCTAATCACATAGTGGTAGTGGGGTGGTAGATACCTAGTCTCCATTATGGCTCTAATCTGATAGAGGTAGAGGGGTGGTAGATACCTAGTCTCCATTATGGCTCTAATCTGATAGTGGTAGTGGGGTGGTAGATACCTAGTCTCCATTATGGCTCTAATCTGATAGTGGTAGTGGGGTGGGAGATACCTAGTCTCCACTATGGCTCTAATCTGATAGAGGTATTGGGGTGGTAGATACCTAGTCTCCATTATGGCTCTAATCTGATAGTGGTAGTGGGGTGGTAGATACCTAGTTTCCATTATGGCTCTAATCTGGTAGTGGTAGTGGGGTGGTACATACCTAGTCTCCATTATGGCTCTAATCTGATAGTGGTAGTGGGGTGGTAGATACCTAGTCTCCATTATGTCTCTAATCTGATAGTGGTAGTGGGGTGGTTGATGTCTCCATTATGGCTCTAATCTGATAGTGGTAGTGGGGTGGTAGATACCTAGTCTCCATTATGGCTCTAATCACATAGTGGTAGTGGGGTGGTAGATACCTAGTCTCCATTATGGCTCTAATCTGATAGAGGTAGAGGGGTGGTAGATACCTAGTCTCCATTATGGCTCTAATCTGATAGTGGTAGTGGGGTGGTAGATACCTAGTCTCCATTATGGCTCTAAACTGATAGTGGTAGTGGGGTGGGAGATACCTAGTCTCCACTATGGCTCTAATCTGATAGAGGTATTGGGGTGGTAGATACCTAGTCTCCATTATGGCTCTAATCTGATAGTGGTAGTGGGGTGGTAGATGTCTAGTGCCCGTATGGCTTTAATCTGATAGTGGTAGATGTCTAGTCTCCATTATGGCTCTAATCTGATAGTGGTAGTGGGGTGATAGATACCTAGTCTCCATTATGGCTCTAATCTAATAGTGGAAGTGGGGTGGTAGATGCCTAGTCTCCATTATGGCTCTAATATTGATAGTGGTAGTGGGGTGGTAGATACCTAGTCTCCATTATGGCTCTAATCTGATAGTGGTAGTGGGGTGGTAGATACCTAGTTTCCATTATGGCTCTAATCTGGTAGTGGTAGTGGGGTGGTACATACCTAGTCTCCATTATGGCTCTAATCTGATTGTGGTAGTGGGGTGGTAGATGCCTAGTGCCTTTATGGCTCTAATCTGATAGTGGTAGTGGGGTGGTAGATGCCTAGTGCCCTTATGGCTCTAATCTGATAGTGGTAGTGGAGTGGTAGATACCTAGTTTCCATTATGGCTCTAATCTGGTAGTGGTAGTGGGGTGGTAGATACCTAGTCTCCATTATGGCTCTAATCTGATAGTGGTAGTGGGGTGGTAGATACCTAGTCTCCATTATGGCTCTAATCTGATAGTGGTAGTGGGGTGGTAGATGCCTAGTGCCTTTATGGCTATAATCTGATAGTGGTAGTGGGGTGGTAGATGCCTAGTGCACTTATGGCTCTAATCTGATAGTGGTAGTGGAGTGGTAGATACCTAGTCTCCATTATGGCTCTAATCTGATAGTGGTAGTGGGGTGGTAGATGCCTAGTGCCTTTATGGCTCTAATCTGATAGTGGTAGTGGGGTGGAAGATACCTACTCTCCATTATGGCTCTAATCTGATAGAGGTAGTGGGGTGGTAGATACCTAGTCTCCATTATGGCTCTAATCTGATAGTGGTAGTGGGGTGGTAGATACCTAGTCTCCATTATGGCTCTAATCTGATAGTGGTAGTGGGGTGGTAGATACCTAGTCTCCATTATGGCTCTAATCTGGTAGTGGTAGTGGTGTGGTAGATACCTAGTCTCCATTTTGGCTCTAATCTGGTAGTGGTAGTGGGGTGGTAGATACCTAGTCTCCATTATGGCTCTAATCTGATAGTGGTAGTGGGGTGGTAGATGCCTAGTGCCTTTATGGCTCTAATCTGATAGTGGTAGTGGGGTGGTAGATGCCTAGTGCCCATATGGCTCTAATCTGATAGTGGTAGTGGGGTGGTAGATACCTAGTCTCCATTATGGCTCTAATCTGATAGTGTTAGTGGGGTGGTAGATGCCTAGTGCCTTTATGGCTCTAATCTGATAGTGGTAGTGGGGTGATAGATGCCTAGTGCCCTTATGGCTCTAATCTGATAGTGGTAGTGGGGTGGTAGATACCTAGTCTCCAATATGGCTCTAATCTGATAGAGGTAGTGGGGTGGTAGATACCTAGTCTCCATTATGGCTCTAATCTGATAGTGGTAGTGGGGTGGTAGATACCTAGTCTCCAATATGGCTCTAATCTGATAGAGGTAGTGGGGTGGTAGATACCTAGTCTCCATTATGGCTCTAATCTGATAGTGGTAGTGGGGTTGTAGATACCTAGCCTCCATTATGGCTCTAATTTGGTAGTGGTAGTGGGGTGGTAGATACCTAGTCTCCATTATGGCTCTAATCTGGTAGTGGTAGTGGGGTGGAAGATACCTAGTCTCCATTATGGCTCTAATCTGATAGTGGTAGTGGGTTGGTAGATACCTAGTCTCTATTATGGCTCTAATCTGGTAGTGGTAGTGGTGTGGTAGATACCTAGTCTCCATTATGGCTCTAATCTGGTAGTGGTAGTGGGGTGGTAGATACCTAGTCTCCATTATGGCTCTAATCTGATAGTGGTAGTGGGGTGGTAGATACCTAGTCTCCATTATGGCTCTAATATTGATAGTGGTAGTGGGGTGGTAGATGCCTAGTGCCTTTATGGCTCTAATCTGATAGTGGTAGTGGGGTGGTAGATGTTTAGTGCCCTTATGGCTCTAATCTGATAGTGGTAGTGGGGTGGTAGATACCTAGTCTCCAATATGGCTCTAATCTGATAGTGGTAGTGGGGTGGTAGATGCATAGTGCCTTTATGGCTCTAATCTGATAGTGGTAGTGGGGTGGTAGATGCCAAGTGCCCTTATGGCTCTAATCTGATAGTGGTAGCGGGGTGGTAGATACCTAGTCTCTACTATGGCTCTAATCTGATAGTGGTAGTGGGGTGGAAGATACCTACTCTCCATTATGGCTCTAATCTGATAGTGGTAGTGGGGTGATAGATGCCTAGTGCCCTTATGGCTCTAATCTGATAGTGGTAGTGGGGTGGTAGATACCTAGTCTCCATTATGGCTCTAATCTGATAGTGATAGTGGGGTGGTAGATGCCTAGTGCCCTTATGGCTCTAATCTGATAGTGGTAGTGGGGTGGTAGATACCTAGTCTCCATTATGGCTCTAATCTGATAGTGGTAGTGGGGTGGTAGATGCCTAGTGCCTTTATGGCTCTAATCTGATAGTGGTAGTGGGGTGGTAGATGCCTAGTGCCCTTTTGGCTCTAATCTGATAGAGGTAGTGGGGTGGTAGATACCTAGTCTCCATTATGGCTCTAATCTAATAGTGGTAGTGGGGTGGTAGATGCCTAGTGCCTTTATGGCTCTAATCTGATAGTGGTAGTGGGGTGGTAGATGCCTAGTGCCTTTATGGCTCTAATCTGATAGTGGTAGTGGGGTGGTAGATGCCTAGTGCCTTTATGGCTCTAATCTGATAGTGGTAGTGGGGTGGTAGATGCCTAGTGCCCTTATGGCTCTAATCTGATAGTGGTAGTGGGGTGGTAGATAACTAGTCTCCATTATGGCTCTAATCTGATAGTGGTAGTGGGGTGGTAGATACCTAGTCTCCATTATGGCTCTAATCTGATAGTGGTAGTGGGGTGGTAGATACCTATCCTCCATTATGGCTCTAATCTGATAGTGGTAGTGGGGTGGTAGATACCTAGTTTCCATTATGGCTCTAATCTGGTAGTGGTAGTGGGGTGGTACATACCTTGTCTCCATTATGGCTCTAATCTGATAGTGTTAGTGGGGTGGTAGATACCTAGTCTCCATTATGGCTCTAATCTGATAGTGGTAGTGGGGTGGTAGATGCCTAGTGCCTTTATGGCTCTAATCTGATAGTGGTAGTGGGGTGGTAGATGCCTAGTGCCCTTATGGCTCTAATCTGATAGTGGTAGTGGGGTGGTAGATACCTAGTGCCTTTATGGCTCTAATCTGACAGTGGTAGTGGGGTGGTAGATACCTAGTCTCCATTATGGCTCTAATCTGATAGTGGTAGTGGGGTGGTTGATGTCTAGTCTCCATTATGGCTCTAATCTGATAGTGGTAGTGGGGTGGTAGATACCTAGTCTCCATTATGGCTCTAATCACATAGTGGTAGTGGGGTGGTAGATACCTAGTCTCCATTATGGCTCTAATCTGATAGAGGTAGAGGGGTGGTAGATACCTAGTCTCCATTATGGCTCTAATCTGATAGTGGTAGTGGGGTGGTAGATACCTAGTCTCCATTATGGCTCTAATCTGATAGTGGTAGTGGGGTGGGAGATACCTAGTCTCCATTATGGCTCTAATCTGATAGAGGTAGTGGGGTGGTAGATACCTAGTCTCCATTATGGCTCTAATCTGATAGTGGTAGTGGGGTGGTAGATACCTAGTCTCCATTATGGCTCTAATCTGATAGTGGTAGTGGGGTGGTAGATGTCTAGTGCCCGTATGGCTTTAATCTGATAGTGGTAGTGGGGTGGTAGATGTCTAGTCTCCATTATGGCTCTAATCTGATAGTGGTAGTGGGGTGATAGATACCTAGTCTCCATTATGGCTCTAATCTAATAGTGGAAGTGGGGTGGTAGATGCATAGTGCCTTTATGGCTCTAATCTGATAGTGGTAGTGGGGTGGTAGATACCTAGTCTCCATTATGGCTCTAATCTGATAGTGGTAGTGGGGTGGTAGATACCTAGTCTCCATTATGGCTCTAATCTGATAGTGGTAGTGGGGTGGTAGATACCTTGTTTCCATTATGGCTCTAATCTGGTAGTGGTAGTGGGGTGGTAGATACCTAGTCTCCATTATGGCTCTAATCTGATAGTGGTAGTGGGGTGGTAGATGCCTAGTGCCTTTATGGCTCTAATCTGATAGTGGTAGTGGGGTGGTAGATGCCTAGTGCCCTTATGGCTCTAATCTGATAGTGGTAGTGGGGTGGTAGATACCTAGTGCCTTTATGGCTCTAATCTGATAGTGGTAGTGGGGTGGTTGATGTCTAGTCTCCATTATGGCTCTAATCTGATAGTGGTAGTGGGGTGGTAGATACCTAGTCTCCATTATGGCTCTAATCACATAGTGGTAGTGGGGTGGTAGATACCTAGTCTCCATTATGGCTCTAATCTGATAGAGGTAGAGGGGTGGTAGATACCTAGTCTCCATTATGGCTCTAATCTGATAGTGGTAGTGGGGTGGTAGATACCTAGTCTCCATTATGGCTCTAATCTGATAGTGGTAGTGGGGTGCGAGATACCTAGTCTCCATTATGGCTCTAATCTGATAGAGGTAGTGGGGTGGTAGATACCTAGTCTCCATTATGGCTCTAATCTGATAGTGGTAGTGGCGTGGTAGATACCTAGTCTCCATTATGGCTCTAATCTGATAGTGGTAGTGGGGTGGTAGATGTCTAGTGCCCGTATGGCTTTAATCTGATAGTGGTAGTGGGGTGATAGATACCTAGTCTCCATTATGGCTCTAATCTAATAGTGGAAGTGGGGTGGTAGATGCATAGTGCCTTTATGGCTCTAATCTGATAGTGGTAGTGGGGTGGTAGATACCTAGTCTCCATTATGGCTCTAATCTGATAGTGGTAGTGGGGTGGTAGATACCTAGTCTCCATTATGGCTCTAATCTGATAGTGGTAGTGGGGTGGTAGATACCTTGTTTCCATTATGGCTCTAATCTGGTAGTGGTAGTGGGGTGGTAGATACCTAGTCTCCATTATGGCTCTAATCTGATAGTGGTAGTGGGGTGGTAGATGCCTAGTGCCTTTATGGCTCTAATCTGATAGTGGTAGTGGGGTGGTAGATGCCTAGTGCCCTTATGGCTCTAATCTGATAGTGGTAGTGGGGTGGTAGATACCTAGTGCCTTTATGGCTCTAATCTGATAGTGGTAGTGGGGTGGTAGATACCTAGTCTCCATTATGGCTCTAATCTGATAGTGGTAGTGGGGTGGTTGATGTCTAGTCTCCATTATGGCTCTAATTTGATAGTGGTAGTGGGGTGGTAGATACCTAGTCTCCATTATGGCTCTAATCACATAGTGGTAGTGGGGTGGTAGATACCTAGTCTCCATTATGGCTCTAATCTGATAGAGGTAGAGGGGTGGTAGATACCTAGTCTCCATTATGGCTCTAATCTGATAGTGGTAGTGGGGTGGTAGATACCTAGTCTCCATTATGGCTCTAATCTGATAGTGGTAGTGGGGTGGGAGATACCTAGTCTCCATTATGGCTCTAATCTGATAGAGGTAGTGGGGTGGTAGATACCTAGTCTCCATTATGGCTCTAATCTGATAGTGGTAGTGAGGTGGTAGATGTCTAGTGCCCGTATGGCTTTAATCTGATAGTGGTAGTGGGGTGGTAGATGTCTAGTGCCCTTATGGCTCTAATCTGATAGTGGTAGTGGGGTGGTAGATGTCTAGTCTCCATTATGGCTCTAATCTGATAGTGGTAGTGGGGTGATAGATACCTAGTCTCCATTATGGCTCTAATCTAATAGTGGAAGTGGGGTGGTAGATGCCTAGTGCCTTTATGGCTCTAATCTGATAGTGGTAGTGGGGTGGTAGATACCTAGTCTCCATTATGGCTCTAATCTGATAGTGGTAGTGGGGTGGTAGATACCTAGTCTCCATTATGGCTCTAATCTGATAGTGGTAGTGGGGTGGTAGATACCTAGTCTCCATGATGGCTCTAATCTGGTAGTGGTAGAGGGGTGGTAGATACCTAGTCTCCATTATGGCTCTAATCTGATAGTGGTAGTGGGGTGGTAGATACCTAGTCTCCATTATGGCTCTAATCTGATAGTGGTACTGGGGTGGAAGATACCTACTCTCCATTATGGCTCTAATCTGATAGAGGTAGTGGGGTGGTAGATACCTAGTCTCCATTATGGCTCTAATCTGGTAGTGGTAGTGGGGTGGAAGATAACTAGTCTCCATTATGGCTCTAATCTGATAGTGGTAGTGGGTTGGTAGATACCTAGTCTCCATTATGGCTCTAATCTGGTAGTGGTAGTGGTGTGGTTGATACCTAGTCTCCATTATGGCTCTAATCTGGTAGTGGTAGTGGGGTGGTAGATACCTAGTCTCCATTATGGCTCTAATCTGATAGTGGTAGTGGGGTGGTAGATGCCTAGTGCCTTTATGGCTCTAATCTGATAGTGGTAGTGGGGTGGTAGATGCCTAGTGCCCTTATGGCTCTAATCTGATAGTGGTAGTGGGGTGGTAGATACCTAGTGCCTTTATGGCTCTAATCTGATAGTGGTAGTGTGGTGGTAGATACCTAGTCTCCATTATGGCTCTAATCTGATAGTGGTAGTGGGGTGGTTGATGTCTAGTCTCCATTATGGCTCTAATCTGATAGTGGTAGTGGGGTGGTAGATACCTAGTCTCCATTATGGCTCTAATCACATAGTGGTAGTGGGGTGGTAGATACCTAGTCTCCATTATGGCTCTAATCTGATAGAGGTAGAGGGGTGGTAGATACCTAGTCTCCATTATGGCTCTAATCTGATAGTGGTAGTGGGGTGGTAGATACCTAGTCTCCATTATGGCTCTAATCTGATAGTGGTAGTGGGGTGGGAGATACCTAGTCTCCATTATGGCTCTAATCTGATAGAGGTAGTGGGGTGGTAGATACCTAGTCTCCATTATGGCTCTAATCTGATAGTGGTAGTGAGGTGGTAGATGTCTAGTGCCCGTATGGCTTTAATCTGACAGTGGTAGTGGGGTGGTAGATGTCTAGTGCCCTTATGGCTCTAATCTGATAGTGGTAGTGGGGTGGTAGATGTCTAGTCTCCATTATGGCTCTAATCTGATAGTGGTAGTGGGGTGATAGATACCTAGTCTCCATTATGGCTCTAATCTAATAGTGGAAGTGGGGTGGTAGATGCCTAGTGCCTTTATGGCTCTAATCTGATAGTGGTAGTGGGGTGGTAGATACCTAGTCTCCATTATGGCTCTAATCTGATAGTGGTAGTGGGGTGGTAGATACCTAGTCTCCATTATGGCTCTAATCTGATAGTGGTAGTGGGGTGGTAGATACCTAGTCTCCATGATGGCTCTAATCTGGTAGTGGTAGAGGGGTGGTAGATACCTAGTCTCCATTATGGCTCTAATCTGATAGTGGTAGTGGGGTGGTAGATACCTAGTCTCCATTATGGCTCTAATCTGATAGTGGTACTGGGGTGGAAGATACCTACTCTCCATTATGGCTCTAATCTGATAGAGGTAGTGGGGTGGTAGATACCTAGTCTCCATTATGGCTCTAATCTGATAGTGGTAGTGGGGTGGTAGATACCTAGTCTCCATTATGGCTCTAATCTGATAGTGGTAGTGGGGTGGTAGATACCTAGTCTCCATTATGGCTCTAATCTGGTAGTGGTAGTGGTGTGGTAGATACCTAGTCTCCATTATGGCTCTAATCTGGTAGTGGTAGTGGGGTGGTAGATACCTAGTCTCCATTATGGCTCTAATCTGATAGTGGTAGTGGGTTGGTAGATACCTAGTTTCCATTATGGCTCTAATCTGATAATGGTAGTGGGGTGGTAGATGCCTAGTGCCTTTATGGCTCTAATCTGATAGTGGTAGTGGGGTGGTAGATGCCTAGTGCCCATATGGCTCTAATCTGATAGTGGTAGTGGGGTGGTAGATGCCTAGTGCCTTTATGGCTCTAATCTGATAGTGGTAGTGGGGTGATAGATGCCTAGTGCCCTTATGGCTCTAATCTGATAGTGGTAGTGGGGTGGTAGATACCTAGTCTCCATTATGGCTCTAATCTGATAGTGGTAGTGGGGTTGTAGATACCTAGCCTCCATTATGGCTCTAATTTGGTAGTGGTAGTGGGGTGGTAGAGACCTAGTCTCCATTATGGCTCTAATCTGGTAGTGGTAGTGGGGTGGAAGATACCTAGTCTCCATTATGGCTCTAATCTGATAGTGGTAGTGGGTTGGTAGATACCTAGTCTCCATTATGGCTCTAATCTGGTAGTGGTAGTGGTGTGGTTGATACCTAGTCTCCATTATGGCTCTAATCTGGTAGTGGTAGTGGGGTGGTAGATACCTAGTCTCCATTATGGCTCTAATATTGATAGTGGTAGTGGGGTGGTAGATGCCTAGTGCCCTTATGGCTCTAATCTGATAGTGGTAGTGGGGTGGTAGATACCTAGTCTCCATTATGGCTCTAATCTGATAGTGGTAGTGGGGTGGTAGATGCCTAGTGCCCTTATGGCTCTAATCTGATAGTGGTAGTGGGGTGGTAGATACCTAGTCTCCATTATGGCTCTAATCTGATAGTGGTAGTGGGGTGGTAGATGCCTAGTGCCCTTATGGCTCTAATCTGATAATGGTACTGGGGTGATAGATACCTAGTTTCCATTATGGCTCTAATCTGGTAGTGGTAGTGGGGTGGTAGATACCTAGTCTCCATTATGGCTCTAATCTGATAGTGGTAGTGGGGTGGTAGATACCTAGTCTCCATTATGGCTCTAATCTGATAGTGGTAGTGGGGTGGTAGATGCCTAGTGCCTTTATGGCTATAATCTGATAGTGGTAGTGGGGTGGTAGATGCCTAGTGCCCTTATGGCTCTAATCTGATAGTGGTAGTGGAGTGGTAGATACCTAGTCTCCATTATGGCTCTAATCTGATAGTGGTAGTGGGGTGGTAGATGCCTAGTGCCTTTATGGCTCTAATCTGATAGTGGTAGTTGGGTGATAGATGCCAAGTGCCCTTATGGCTCTAATCTGATAGTGGTAGTGGGGTGGTAGATACCTAGTCTCCATTATGGCTCTAATCTGATAGTGGTAGTGGGGTGGTAGATACCTAGTCTCCATGATGGCTCTAATCTGGTAGTGGTAGAGGGGTGGTAGATACCTAGTCTCCATTATGGCTCTAATCTGATAGTGGTAGTGGGGTGGTAGATACCTAGTCTCCATTATGGCTCTAATCTGATAGTGGTACTGGGGTGGAAGATACCTACTCTCCATTATGGCTCTAATCTGATAGAGGTAGTGGGGTGGTAGATACCTAGTCTCCATTATGGCTGTAATCTGATAGTGGTAGTGGGGTGGTAGATACCTAGTTTCCATTATGGCTCTAATCTGATAATGGTAGTGCGGTGGTAGATACCTAGTCTCCATTATGGCTCTAATCTGGTAGTGGTAGTGGTGTGGTAGATACCTAGTCTCCATTATGGCTCTAATCTGATAGAGGTAGAGGGGTGGTAGATACCTAGTCTCCATTATGGCTCTAATCTGATAGTGGTAGTGGGGTGGTAGATACCTAGTCTCCATTATGGCTCTAATCTGATAGTGGTAGTGGGGTGCGAGATACCTAGTCTCCATTATGGCTCTAATCTGATAGAGGTAGTGGGGTGGTAGATACCTAGTCTCCATTATGGCTCTAATCTGATAGTGGTAGTGGCGTGGTAGATACCTAGTCTCCATTATGGCTCTAATCTGATAGTGGTAGTGGGGTGGTAGATGTCTAGTGCCCGTATGGCTTTAATCTGATAGTGGTAGTGGGGTGATAGATACCTAGTCTCCATTATGGCTCTAATCTAATAGTGGAAGTGGGGTGGTAGATGCATAGTGCCTTTATGGCTCTAATCTGATAGTGGTAGTGGGGTGGTAGATACCTAGTCTCCATTATGGCTCTAATCTGATAGTGGTAGTGGGGTGGTAGATACCTAGTCTCCATTATGGCTCTAATCTGATAGTGGTAGTGGGGTGGTAGATACCTTGTTTCCATTATGGCTCTAATCTGGTAGTGGTAGTGGGGTGGTAGATACCTAGTCTCCATTATGGCTCTAATCTGATAGTGGTAGTGGGGTGGTAGATGCCTAGTGCCTTTATGGCTCTAATCTGATAGTGGTAGTGGGGTGGTAGATGCCTAGTGCCCTTATGGCTCTAATCTGATAGTGGTAGTGGGGTGGTAGATACCTAGTGCCTTTATGGCTCTATTCTGATAGTGGTAGTGGGGTGGTAGATACCTAGTCTCCATTATGGCTCTAATCTGATAGTGGTAGTGGGGTGGTTGATGTCTAGTCTCCATTATGGCTCTAATCTGATAGTGGTAGTGGGGTGGTAGATACCTAGTCTCCATTATGGCTCTAATCACATAGTGGTAGTGGGGTGGTAGATACCTAGTCTCCATTATGGCTCTAATCTGATAGAGGTAGAGGGGTGGTAGATACCTAGTCTCCATTATGGCTCTAATCTGATAGTGGTAGTGGGGTGATAGATACCTAGTCTCCATTATGGCTCTAATCTGATAGTGGTAGTGGGGTGGGAGATACCTAGTCTCCATTATGGCTCTAATCTGATAGAGGTAGTGGGGTGGTAGATACCTAGTCTCCATTATGGCTCTAATCTGATAGTGGTAGTGAGGTGGTAGATGTCTAGTGCCCTTATGGCTCTAATCTGATAGTGGTAGTGGGGTGGTAGATGTCTAGTGCCCTTATGGCTCTAATCTGATAGTGGTAGTGGGGTGGTAGATGTCTAGTCTCCATTATGGCTCTAATCTGATAGTGGTAGTGGGGTGATAGATACCTAGTCTCCATTATGGCTCTAATCTAATAGTGGAAGTGGGGTGGTAGATGCCTAGTGCCTTTATGGCTCTAATCTGATAGTGGTAGTGGGGTGGTAGATACCTAGTCTCCATTATGGCTCTAATCTGATAGTGGTAGTGGGGTGGTAGATACCTAGTCTCCATTATGGCTCTAATCTGATAGTGGTAGTGGGGTGGTAGATACCTAGTCTCCATGATGGCTCTAATCTGGTAGTGGTAGAGGGGTGGTAGATACCTAGTCTCCATTATGGCTCTAATCTGATAGTGGTAGTGGGGTGGTAGATACCTAGTCTCCATTATGGCTCTAATCTGATAGTGGTACTGGGGTGGAAGATACCTACTCTCCATTATGGCTCTAATCTGATAGAGGTAGTGGGGTGGTAGATACCTAGTCTCCATTATGGCTCTAATCTGGTAGTGGTAGTGGGGTGGAAGATAACTAGTCTCCATTATGGCTCTAATCTGATAGTGGTAGTGGGTTGGTAGATACCTAGTCTCCATTATGGCTCTAATCTGGTAGTGGTAGTGGTGTGGTTGATACCTAGTCTCCATTATGGCTCTAATCTGGTAGTGGTAGTGGGGTGGTAGATACCTAGTCTCCATTATGGCTCTAATCTGATAGTGGTAGTGGGGTGGTAGATGCCTAGTGCCTTTATGGCTCTAATCTGATAGTGGTAGTGGGGTGGTAGATGCCTAGTGCCCTTATGGCTCTAATCTGATAGTGGTAGTGGGGTGGTAGATACCTAGTGCCTTTATGGCTCTAATCTGATAGTGGTAGTGGGGTGGTAGATACCTAGTCTCCATTATGGCTCTAATCTGATAGTGGTAGTGGGGTGGTTGATGTCTAGTCTCCATTATGGCTCTAATCTGATAGTGGTAGTGGGGTGGTAGATACCTAGTCTCCATTATGGCTCTAATCACATAGTGGTAGTGGGGTGGTAGATACCTAGTCTCCATTATGGCTCTAATCTGATAGAGGTAGAGGGGTGGTAGATACCTAGTCTCCATTATGGCTCTAATCTGATAGTGGTAGTGGGGTGGTAGATACCTAGTCTCCATTATGGCTCTAATCTGATAGTGGTAGTGGGGTGGGAGATACCTAGTCTCCATTATGGCTCTAATCTGATAGAGGTAGTGGGGTGGTAGATACCTAGTCTCCATTATGGCTCTAATCTGATAGTGGTAGTGAGGTGGTAGATGTCTAGTGCCCGTATGGCTTTAATCTGACAGTGGTAGTGGGGTGGTAGATGTCTAGTGCCCTTATGGCTCTAATCTGATAGTGGTAGTGGGGTGGTAGATGTCTAGTCTCCATTATGGCTCTAATCTGATAGTGGTAGTGGGGTGATAGATACCTAGTCTCCATTATGGCTCTAATCTAATAGTGGAAGTGGGGTGGTAGATGCCTAGTGCCTTTATGGCTCTAATCTGATAGTGGTAGTGGGGTGGTAGATACCTAGTCTCCATTATGGCTCTAATCTGATAGTGGTAGTGGGGTGGTAGATACCTAGTCTCCATTATGGCTCTAATCTGATAGTGGTAGTGGGGTGGTAGATACCTAGTCTCCATGATGGCTCTAATCTGGTAGTGGTAGAGGGGTGGTAGATACCTAGTCTCCATTATGGCTCTAATCTGATAGTGGTAGTGGGGTGGTAGATACCTAGTCTCCATTATGGCTCTAATCTGATAGTGGTACTGGGGTGGAAGATACCTACTCTCCATTATGGCTCTAATCTGATAGAGGTAGTGGGGTGGTAGATACCTAGTCTCCATTATGGCTCTAATCTGATAGTGGTAGTGGGGTGGTAGATACCTAGTCTCCATTATGGCTCTAATCTGATAGTGGTAGTGGGGTGGTAGATACCTAGTCTCCATTATGGCTCTAATCTGATAGTGGTAGTGGCGTGGTAGATACCTAGTCTCCATTATGGCTCTAATCTGATAGTGGTAGTGGGGTGGTAGATGTCTAGTGCCCGTATGGCTTTAATCTGATAGTGGTAGTGGGGTGATAGATACCTAGTCTCCATTATGGCTCTAATCTAATAGTGGAAGTGGGGTGGTAGATGCATAGTGCCTTTATGGCTCTAATCTGATAGTGGTAGTGGGGTGGTAGATACCTAGTCTCCATTATGGCTCTAATCTGATAGTGGTAGTGGGGTGGTAGATACCTAGTCTCCATTATGGCTCTAATCTGATAGTGGTAGTGGGGTGGTAGATACCTTGTTTCCATTATGGCTCTAATCTGGTAGTGGTAGTGGGGTGGTAGATACCTAGTCTCCATTATGGCTCTAATCTGGTAGTGGTAGTGGGGTGGTAGATACCTAGTGCCTTTATGGCTCTATTCTGATAGTGGTAGTGGGGTGGTAGATACCTAGTCTCCATTATGGCTCTAATCTGATAGTGGTAGTGGGGTGGTTGATGTCTAGTCTCCATTATGGCTCTAATCTGATAGTGGTAGTGGGGTGGTAGATACCTAGTCTCCATTATGGCTCTAATCTGATAGTGGTAGTGGGGTGGTTGATGTCTAGTCTCCATTATGGCTCTAATCTGATAGTGGTAGTGGGGTGGTAGATACCTAGTCTCCATTATGGCTCTAATCACATAGTGGTAGTGGGGTGGTAGATACCTAGTCTCCATTATGGCTCTAATCTGATAGAGGTAGAGGGGTGGTAGATACCTAGTCTCCATTATGGCTCTAATCTGATAGTGGTAGTGGGGTGATAGATACCTAGTCTCCATTATGGCTCTAATCTGATAGTGGTAGTGGGGTGGGAGATACCTAGTCTCCATTATGGCTCTAATCTGATAGAGGTAGTGGGGTGGTAGATACCTAGTCTCCATTATGGCTCTAATCTGATAGTGGTAGTGAGGTGGTAGATGTCTAGTGCCCGTATGGCTTTAATCTGATAGTGGTAGTGGGGTGGTAGATGTCTAGTGCCCTTATGGCTCTAATCTGATAGTGGTAGTGGGGTGGTAGATGTCTAGTCTCCATTATGGCTCTAATCTGATAGTGGTAGTGGGGTGATAGATACCTAGTCTCCATTATGGCTCTAATCTAATAGTGGAAGTGGGGTGGTAGATGCCTAGTGCCTTTATGGCTCTAATCTGATAGTGGTAGTGGGGTGGTAGATACCTAGTCTCCATTATGGCTCTAATCTGATAGTGGTAGTGGGGTGGTAGATACCTAGTCTCCATTATGGCTCTAATCTGATAGTGGTAGTGGGGTGGTAGATACCTAGTCTCCATGATGGCTCTAATCTGGTAGTGGTAGAGGGGTGGTAGATACCTAGTCTCCATTATGGCTCTAATCTGATAGTGGTAGTGGGGTTGTAGATACCTAGTCTCCATTATGGCTCTAATCTGATAGTGGTACTGGGGTGGAAGATACCTACTCTCCATTATGGCTCTAATCTGATAGAGGTAGTGGGGTGGTAGATACCTAGTCTCCATTATGGCTCTAATCTGGTAGTGGTAGTGGGGTGGAAGATAACTAGTCTCCATTATGGCTCTAATCTGATAGTGGTAGTGGGTTGGTAGATACCTAGTCTCCATTATGGCTCTAATCTGGTAGTGGTAGTGGTGTGGTTGATACCTAGTCTCCATTATGGCTCTAATCTGGTAGTGGTAGTGGGGTGGTAGATACCTAGTCTCCATTATGGCTCTAATCTGATAGTGGTAGTGGGGTGGTAGATGCCTAGTGCCTTTATGGCTCTAATCTGATAGTGGTAGTGGGGTGGTAGATGCCTAGTGCCCTTATGGCTCTAATCTGATAGTGGTAGTGGGGTGGTAGATACCTAGTGCCTTTATGGCTCTAATCTGATAGTGGTAGTGGGGTGGTAGATACCTAGTCTCCATTATGGCTCTAATCTGATAGTGGTAGTGGGGTGGTTGATGTCTAGTCTCCATTATGGCTCTAATCTGATAGTGGTAGTGGGGTGGTAGATACCTAGTCTCCATTATGGCTCTAATCACATAGTGGTAGTGGGGTGGTAGATACCTAGTCTCCATTATGGCTCTAATCTGATAGAGGTAGAGGGGTGGTAGATACCTAGTCTCCATTATGGCTCTAATCTGATAGTGGTAGTGGGGTGGTAGATACCTAGTCTCCATTATGGCTCTAATCTGATAGTGGTAGTGGGGTGGGAGATACCTAGTCTCCATTATGGCTCTAATCTGATAGAGGTAGTGGGGTGGTAGATACCTAGTCTCCATTATGGCTCTAATCTGATAGTGGTAGTGAGGTGGTAGATGTCTAGTGCCCGTATGGCTTTAATCTGACAGTGGTAGTGGGGTGGTAGATGTCTAGTGCCCTTATGGCTCTAATCTGATAGTGGTAGTGGGGTGGTAGATGTCTAGTCTCCATTATGGCTCTAATCTGATAGTGGTAGTGGGGTGATAGATACCTAGTCTCCATTATGGCTCTAATCTAATAGTGGAAGTGGGGTGGTAGATGCCTAGTGCCTTTATGGCTCTAATCTGATAGTGGTAGTGGGGTGGTAGATACCTAGTCTCCATTATGGCTCTAATCTGATAGTGGTAGTGGGGTGGTAGATACCTAGTCTCCATTATGGCTCTAATCTGATAGTGGTAGTGGGGTGGTAGATACCTAGTCTCCATGATGGCTCTAATCTGGTAGTGGTAGAGGGGTGGTAGATACCTAGTCTCCATTATGGCTCTAATCTGATAGTGGTAGTGGGGTGGTAGATACCTAGTCTCCATTATGGCTCTAATCTGATAGTGGTACTGGGGTGGAAGATACCTACTCTCCATTATGGCTCTAATCTGATAGAGGTAGTGGGGTGGTAGATACCTAGTCTCCATTATGGCTCTAATCTGATAGTGGTAGTGGGGTGGTAGATACCTAGTCTCCATTATGGCTCTAATCTGATAGTGGTAGTGGGGTGGTAGATACCTAGTCTCCATTATGGCTCTAATCTGGTAGTGGTAGTGGTGTGGTAGATACCTAGTCTCCATTATGGCTCTAATCTGGTAGTGGTAGTGGGGTGGTAGATACCTAGTCTCCATTATGGCTCTAATCTGATAGTGGTAGTGGGTTGGTAGATACCTAGTTTCCATTATGGCTCTAATCTGATAATGGTAGTGGGGTGGTAGATGCCTAGTGCCTTTATGGCTCTAATCTGATAGTGGTAGTGGGGTGGTAGATGCCTAGTGCCCATATGGCTCTAATCTGATAGTGGTAGTGGGGTGGTAGATGCCTAGTGCCTTTATGGCTCTAATCTGATAGTGGTAGTGGGGTGATAGATGCCTAGTGCCCTTATGGCTCTAATCTGATAGTGGTAGTGGGGTGGTAGATACCTAGTCTCCATTATGGCTCTAATCTGATAGTGGTAGTGGGGTTGTAGATACCTAGCCTCCATTATGGCTCTAATTTGGTAGTGGTAGTGGGGTGGTAGAGACCTAGTCTCCATTATGGCTCTAATCTGGTAGTGGTAGTGGGGTGGAAGATACCTAGTCTCCATTATGGCTCTAATCTGATAGTGGTAGTGGGTTGGTAGATACCTAGTCTCCATTATGGCTCTAATCTGGTAGTGGTAGTGGTGTGGTTGATACCTAGTCTCCATTATGGCTCTAATCTGGTAGTGGTAGTGGGGTGGTAGATACCTAGTCTCCATTATGGCTCTAATATTGATAGTGGTAGTGGGGTGGTAGATGCCTAGTGCCCTTATGGCTCTAATCTGATAGTGGTAGTGGGGTGGTAGATACCTAGTCTCCATTATGGCTCTAATCTGATAGTGGTAGTGGGGTGGTAGATGCCTAGTGCCCTTATGGCTCTAATCTGATAGTGGTAGTGGGGTGGTAGATACCTAGTCTCCATTATGGCTCTAATCTGATAGTGGTAGTGGGGTGGTAGATGCCTAGTGCCCTTATGGCTCTAATCTGATAATGGTACTGGGGTGATAGATACCTAGTTTCCATTATGGCTCTAATCTGGTAGTGGTAGTGGGGTGGTAGATACCTAGTCTCCATTATGGCTCTAATCTGATAGTGGTAGTGGGGTGGTAGATACCTAGTCTCCATTATGGCTCTAATCTGATAGTGGTAGTGGGGTGGTAGATGCCTAGTGCCTTTATGGCTATAATCTGATAGTGGTAGTGGGGTGGTAGATGCCTAGTGCCCTTATGGCTCTAATCTGATAGTGGTAGTGGAGTGGTAGATACCTAGTCTCCATTATGGCTCTAATCTGATAGTGGTAGTGGGGTGGTAGATGCCTAGTGCCTTTATGGCTCTAATCTGATAGTGGTAGTTGGGTGATAGATGCCAAGTGCCCTTATGGCTCTAATCTGATAGTGGTAGTGGGGTGGTAGATACCTAGTCTCCATTATGGCTCTAATCTGATAGTGGTAGTGGGGTGGTAGATACCTAGTCTCCATGATGGCTCTAATCTGGTAGTGGTAGAGGGGTGGTAGATACCTAGTCTCCATTATGGCTCTAATCTGATAGTGGTAGTGGGGTGGTAGATACCTAGTCTCCATTATGGCTCTAATCTGATAGTGGTACTGGGGTGGAAGATACCTACTCTCCATTATGGCTCTAATCTGATAGAGGTAGTGGGGTGGTAGATACCTAGTCTCCATTATGGCTGTAATCTGATAGTGGTAGTGGGGTGGTAGATACCTAGTTTCCATTATGGCTCTAATCTGATAATGGTAGTGGGGTGGTAGATACCTAGTCTCCATTATGGCTCTAATCTGGTAGTGGTAGTGGTGTGGTAGATACCTAGTCTCCATTATGGCTCTAATCTGGTAGTGGTAGTGGGGTGGTAGATACCTAGTCTCCATTATGGCTCTAATCTGATAGTGGTAGTGGGTTGGTAGATACCTAGTTTCCATTATGGCTCTAATCTGATAATGGTAGTGGGGTGGTAGATGCCTAGTGCCTTTATGGCTCTAATCTGATAGTGGTAGTGGGGTGGTAGATGCCTAGTGCCCATATGGCTCTAATCTGATAGTGGTAGTGGGGTGGTAGATACCTAGTCTCCATTATGGCTCTAATCTGATAGTGGTAGTGGGGTGGTAGATGCCTAGTGCCTTTATGGCTCTAATCTGATAGTGGTAGTGGGGTGATAGATGCCTAGTGCCCTTATGGCTCTAATCTGATAGTGGTAGTGGGGTGGTAGATACCTAGTCTCCATTATGGCTCTAATCTGATAGTGGTAGTGGGGTTGTAGATACCTAGCCTCCATTATGGCTCTAATTTGGTAGTGGTAGTGGGGTGGTAGATACCTAGTCTCCATTATGGCTCTAATCTGATAGTGGTAGTTTGTTGGTAGATACCTAGTCTCCATTATGGCTCTAATCTGGTAGTGGTAGTGGTGTGGTTGATACCTAGTCTCCATTATGGCTCTAATCTGGTAGTGGTAGTGGGGTGGTAGATACCTAGTCTCCATTATGGCTCTAATATTGATAGTGGTAGTGGGGTGGTAGATGCTTAGTGCCTTTATGGCTCTAATCTGATAGTGGTAGGGGGGTGGTAGATGCCTAGTGCCCTTATGGCTCTAATCTGATAGTGGTAGTGGGGTGGTAGATGCCAAGTGCCCTTATGGCTCTAATCTGATAGTGGTAGCGGGGTGGTAGATACCTAGTCTCCACTATGGCTCTAATCTGATAGTGGTAGTGGGGTGGTAGATGCCTAGTCTCCATTATGGCTCTAATCTGATAGTGGTAGTGGGGTGATAGATGCCTAGTGCCCTTATGGCTCTAATCTGATAGTGGTAGTGGGGTGGTAGATACCTAGTCTCCATTATGGCTCTAATCTGATAGTGGTAGTGGGGTTGTAGATACCTAGCCTCCATTATGGCTCTAATTTGGTAGTGGTAGTGGGGTGGTAGATACCTAGTCTCCATTATGGCTCTAATCTGGTAGTCGTAGTGGGGTGGAAGATACCTAGTCTCCATTATGGCTCTAATCTGATAGTGGTAGTTTGTTGGTAGATACCTAGTCTCCATTATGGCTCTAATCTGGTAGTGGTAGTGGTGTGGTTGATACCTAGTCTCCATTATGGCTCTAATCTGGTAGTGGTAGTGGGGTGGTAGATACCTAGTCTCCATTATGGCTCTAATATTGATAGTGGTAGTGGGGTGGTAGATGCTTAGTGCCTTTATGGCTCTAATCTGATAGTGGTATGGGGTGGTAGATGCCAAGTGCCCTTATGGCTCTAATCTGATAGTGGTAGTGGGGTGGTAGATGCCAAGTGCCCTTATGGCTCTAATCTGATAGTGGTAGCGGGGTGGTAGATACCTAGTCTCCACTATGGCTCTAATCTGATAGTGGTAGTGGGGTGGTAGATGCCTAGTCTCCATTATGGCTCTAATCTAATAGTGGTAGTGGGGTGGTAGATGCCTAGTGCCTTTATGGCTCTAATCTGATAGTGGTAGTGGGGTGGTAGATGCCTAGTGCCCTTATGGCTCTAATCTGATAGTGGTAGTGGGGTGGTAGATGCCTAGTGCCCTTATGGCTCTAATCTGATAGAGGTAGTGGGGTGGTAGATACCTAGTCTCCATTATGGCTCTAATCTAATAGTGGTAGTGGGGTGGTAGATGCCTAGTGCCTTTATGGCTCTAATCTGATAGTGGTAGTGGGGTGGTAGATGCCTAGTGCCCTTATGGCTCTAATCTGATAGTGGTAGTGGGGTGGTAGATGCCTAGTGCCCTTATGGCTCTAATCTGATAATGGTACTGGGGTGATAGATACCTAGTCTCCATTATGGCTCTAATCTGATAGAGGTAGTGGGGTGGTAGATACCTAGTCTCCATTATGGCTCTAATCTGATAGAGGTAGTGGGGTGGGAGATACCTAGTCTCCATTATGGCTCTTATCTGATAATGGTAGTGGGGTGGTAGATACCTAGTCTCCATTATGGCTCTAATCTGGTAGTGGTAGTGGTGTGGTAGATACCTAGTCTCCATTATGGCTCTAATCTGGTAGTGGTAGTGGGGTGGTAGATACCTAGTCTCCATTATGGCTCTAATCTGATAGTGGTAGTGGGTTGGTAGATACCTAGTTTCCATTATGGCTCTAATCTGATAATGGTAGTGGGGTGGTAGATGCCTAGTGCCTTTATGGCTCTAATCTGATAGTGGTAGTGGGGTGGTAGATGCCTAGTGCCCATATGGCTCTAATCTGATAGTGGTAGTGGGGTGGTAGATACCTAGTCTCCATTATGGCTCTAATCTGATAGTGGTAGTGGGGTGGTAGATGCCTAGTGCCTTTATGGCTCTAATCTGATAGTGGTAGTGGGGTGATAGATGCCTAGTGCCCTTATGGCTCTAATCTGATAGTGGTAGTGGGGTGGTAGATACCTAGTCTCCATTATGGCTTTAATCTGATAGTGGTAGTGGGGTTGTAGATACCTAGCCTCCATTATGGCTCTAATTTGGTAGTGGTAGTGGGGTGGTAGATACCTAGTCTCCATTATGGCTCTAATCTGGTAGTGGTAGTGGGGTGGAAGATACCTAGTCTCCATTATGGCTCTAATCTGATAGTGGTAGTTTGTTGGTAGATACCTAGTCTCCATTATGGCTCTAATCTGGTAGTGGTAGTGGTGTGGTTGATACCTAGTCTCCATTATGGCTCTAATCTGGTAGTGGTAGTGGGGTGGTAGATACCTAGTCTCCATTATGGCTCTAATATTGATAGTGGTAGTGGGGTGGTAGATGCTTAGTGCCTTTATGGCTCTAATCTGATAGTGGTAGGGGGGTGGTAGATGCCTAGTGCCCTTATGGCTCTAATCTGATAGTGGTAGTGGGGTGGTAGATGCCAAGTGCCCTTATGGCTCTAATCTGATAGTGGTAGCGGGGTGGTAGATACCTAGTCTCCACTATGGCTCTAATCTGATAGTGGTAGTGGGGTGGTAGATGCCTAGTCTCCATTATGGCTCTAATCTGATAGTGGTAGTGGGGTGATAGATGCCTAGTGCCCTTATGGCTCTAATCTGATAGTGGTAGTGGGGTGGTAGATACCTAGTCTCCATTATGGCTCTAATCTGATAGTGGTAGTGGGGTTGTAGATACCTAGCCTCCATTATGGCTCTAATTTGGTAGTGGTAGTGGGGTGGTAGATACCTAGTCTCCATTATGGCTCTAATCTGGTAGTCGTAGTGGGGTGGAAGATACCTAGTCTCCATTATGGCTCTAATCTGATAGTGGTAGTTTGTTGGTAGATACCTAGTCTCCATTATGGCTCTAATCTGGTAGTGGTAGTGGTGTGGTTGATACCTAGTCTCCATTATGGCTCTAATCTGGTAGTGGTAGTGGGGTGGTAGATACCTAGTCTCCATTATGGCTCTAATCTGATAATGGTACTGGGGTGATAGATACCTAGTCTCCATTATGGCTCTAATCTGATAGAGGTAGTGGGGTGGTAGATACCTAGTCTCCATTATGGCTCTAATCTGATAGAGGTAGTGGGGTGGGAGATACCTAGTCTCCATTATGGCTCTTATCTGATATTGGTAGTGGTTTTGGTAGATGCCTAGTGCCCTTATGGCTCTAATCTGATAGTGGTAGATGTCTAGTCTCCATTATGGCTCTAATCTGATAGTGGTAGTGGGGTGATAGATACCTAGTCTCCATTATGGCTCTAATCTGATAGTGGTAGTGGGGTGGTAGATGCCTAGTGCCCTTATGGCTCTAATCTGATAATGGTACTGGGGTGATAGATACCTAGTCTCCATTATGGCTCTAATCTGATAGAGGTAGTGGGGTGGTAGATACCTAGTCTCCATTATGGCTCTAATCTGATAGAGGTAGTGGGGTGGGAGATACCTAGTCTCCATTATGGCTCTTATCTGATATTGGTAGTGGTTTTGGTAGATGCCTAGTGCCCTTATGGCTCTAATCTGATAGTGGTAGATGTCTAGTCTCCATTATGGCTCTAATCTGATAGTGGTAGTGGGGTGATAGATACCTAGTCTCCATTATGGCTCTAATTTGATAGTGGAAGTGGGGTGGTAGATACCTAGTTTCCATTATGGCTCTAATCTGATAATGGTAGTGGGGTGGTAGATGCCTAGTGCCTTTATGGCTCTAATCTGATAGTGGTAGTGGGGTGGTAGATGCCTAGTGCCCATATGGCTCTAACCTGATAGTGGTAGTGGGGTGGTAGATACCTAGTCTCCATTATGGCTCTAATCTGATAGTGGTAGTGGGGTGGTAGATGCCTAGTGCCTTTATGGCTCTAATCTGATAGTGGTAGTGGGGTGATAGATGCCTAGTGCCCTTATGGCTCTAATCTGATAGTGGTAGTGGGGTGGTAGATACCTAGTCTCCATTATGGCTCTAATCTGATAGTGGTAGTGGGGTTGTAGATACCTAGCCTCCATTATGGCTCTAATTTGGTAGTGGTAGTGGGGTGGTAGATACCTAGTCTCCATTATGGCTCTAATCTGGTAGTGGGGTGGAAGATACCTAGTCTCCATTATGGCTCTAATCTGATAGTGGTAGTGGGTTGGTAGATACCTAGTCTCTATTATGGCTCTAATCTGGTAGTGGTAGTGGTGTGGTTGATACCTAGTCTCCATTATGGCTCTAATCTGGTAGTGGTAGTGGGGTGGTAGATACCTAGTCTCCATTATGGCTCTAATCTGATAGTGGTAGTGGGGTGGTAGATACCTAGTCTCCATTATGGCTCTAATATTGATAGTGGTAGTGGGGTGGTAGATGCCTAGTGCCTTTATGGCTCTAATCTGATAGTGGTTGTGCTGACAAACTGCCTGGGAGCTCCTCAGTGGTGAAACTCCTCCTCCTTCAATCAGTGGTGAACCAGGTGGAACAAATCTTCCAGGCAATCTGGGCGTGCCAGCACCTGGCTCTGCTGTTGTCTTTAGACCGCAGTGAAAGGAGCATTTATAACACCACAAGACCAAGGAAACTTCATCTTTGTGATCAAGGTGACTGTGCAAGTCCAAGCCCTCCACAAAACTGTGAAAGACAGCCGGTAAGCGCCATATTAGCCATGCTTGACTAGACTGACTTAAGCAGTGCACTGCTAATGATACTCTGGAAAACACAGACTCTTAACTCTTAACTTTGATAGGACTTTTGCAGTGGTATTTATAACTTCAAATGTTGTTTGTGGGGTATAAAGGAAAAGTAAGAAGAGCCAAATTCATTGTTGACAAAGAACTTGTTTGAAATGGTTAAAAGTAATTTAAACTTTGTAGAAATCTTAGTAAACCAAGATCTTAATTCAGTAACAAATGTATAGTCTAAAAAATCTTTGGCTAAAAAATGTAAGATTTGTCTGCTTAAAACTACTGATTAGAAAATAAATGTAATTTTTTACTACTAAAAATATTTTGAATGTATTTGGCTAAAATGCAAATTTTGAGAAAATATACAGATTCTGCTCATTTGATTATAAATGGTGGGTTTCTATTTTGGGAAACATTTGCTTAAAAGTGGAAACCTTGTGTTTTATGGTAGCAGAAATGTGTTTATCTGGGGTGAATGTGGATAAGTTTGTGTATTTGATTGGGCTGTCAACTCAAATAGTAACTTGTATTTGTCATCTCTTTTTTGAGGTTTTTCACCTGTTTACTGCCAACCAAAGAATGGTAAATAAAAGACAAACAACTGATTCCATGGCTGTTTATTGAGTGAAATCCAGTTAAAATCTTCTTGTGGAGGGACTGTCCTTTTCAAGTGGGGAATTGCACAAGAAAGAGGTCAACTTGACAACCACTGTCAGATTAGAACCATAATGGAGACTAGGTATCTACCACCCCACTACCACTACCAAATTAGAGCCATAATGGAGACTAGGTATCTACCACACCTCTACCTCTATCAGATTAGAGCCATAATGGAGACTAGGTATCTACCACACCTCTACCTCTATCAGATTAGAGCCATAATGGAGACTAGGTATCTACCACCCCACTACCACTACCAGATTAGAGCCACAAGGGAGACTAGACATCTGATACCCCACTACCACTATTAGATTAGAGCCATAATGGAGACTAGAGATCTACCACCCCACTACCTCTGTCAGATTAGAGCCATAAGGGCACTTGGCATCTACCACCCCACTACCACTATCAGATTAGAGCCATAAAGGCACTAGGCATCTACCACCCCACTACCACTATCAGATTAGAGCCATAATGGAGACTAGGTATCTACCACCCCACTACCACTATCAGATTAGAGCCAAAAGGGCACTAGGCATCTACCACCTCACTATCAGATTAGAGCCATAATGGAGACTAGGTATCTACCTCCCCACTACCACTAAAAGATTAGAGCCATACGGGCTCTAGGCATCTACCACTCCACTACCACTATCAGATTAGAGCCATAATGGAGACTAGGTATCTACCACCCCACTACCTCTATCAGATTAGAGCCATAATGGAGACTAGGTATCTCCCACCCCACTACCACTATCAGATTAGAGCCACACGGGATACTAGACATCTGATACCCCAGTTCCACTATTAGATTATAGCCATAACGGAGACTAGACATCTACCACCCCACTACCTCTATCAGATTAGAGCCATAAGGGCACTAGGCATCTACCACCCCACTACCACTATCAGATTAGAGCCATAAAGGCACTAGGCATCTACCACCCCACTACCTCTATCAGATTAGAGACATAATGGAGACTAGGTATCTACCACCCCACTACCACTATCAGATTAGAGCCAAAAGGGCACTAGGCATCTACCACCCCACTATCACTATCAGATTAGAGCCATAATGGAGACTAGGTATCTACCACCCCACTACTACTATAAGATTAGAGCCATAAGGGCACTAGGCATCTATCACCCCACTACCACTATCAGAATAGAGCCATAATGGAGAGTAGGTATCTTCCACCCCACTACAACTATCAGATTAGAGCCATAGTGGAGACTAGGTATCTACCACCCCACTACCACTATCAGATTAGAGCCATAAAGGCACTAGGCATCTACCACCCCACTTTCACTATCAGATTAGAGCCATAATGGAGACTAGGTATCTACCACCCCACTACTACTATCAGATTAGAGCCATAAGGGCAATAGGCATCTATCACCCCAATACCACTATCAGATTAGAGCCATAATTGAGAGTAGGTATCTTCCACCCCACTACAACTATCAGATTAGAGCCATAGTGGAGACTAGGTATCTACCACCCCACTACCACTATCAGATTAGAGCCATAATGGAGACTAGGTATCTACCACCCCACTACCACTATCAGATTAGAGCCATAAGGGCACTAGGCATCTACCACCCCACTACCACTATCAGATTAGAGCCATAAAGGCACTAGACATCTACCACCCCACTACCACTATCAGATTAGAGCCATAATGGAGACTAGGTATCTACCACCCCACTACCACTATCAGATTAGAGCCATAATGGAGACTAGGTATCTACCACCCCACTACCACTACCAGATTAGAGCCATAATGGAGACTAGGTATCTACCACCCCACTACCACTACCAGATTAGAGCCACAAGGGAGACTAGACATCTGATACCCCACTACCACTATTAGATTAGAGCCATAATGGAGACTAGAGATCTACCACCCCACTACCTCTGTCAGATTAGAGCCAGAAGGGCACTTGGCATCTACCACCCCACTACCACTATCAGATTAGAGCCATAAAGGCACTAGGCATCTACCACCCCACTACCACTATCAGATTAGAGCCATAATGGAGACTAGGTATCTACCACCCCACTACCACTATCAGATTAGAGCCAAAAGGGCACTAGGCATCTACCACCCCACTATCACTATCAGATTAGAGCCATAATGGAGACTAGGTATCTACCTCCCCACTACCACTAAAAGATTAGAGCCATACGGGCTCTAGGCATCTACCACTCCACTACCACTATCAGATTAGAGCCATAATGGAGACTAGGTATCTACCACCCCACTACCACTATCAATATTAGAGCCATAATGGAGACTAGGTATCTACCACCCCACTACCACTACCAGATTAGAGCCATAATGGAGACTAGGTATCAACCACACCACTACCACTACCAGATTAGAGCCATAATGGAGACTAGGTATCTTCCACCCCACTACCACTACCAGATTAGAGCCATAATGGAGACTAGGTATCTACCACCCCACTACCACTACCAAATTAGAGCCATAATGGAGGCTAGGTATCTACAACCCCACTACCACTATCAGATTAGAGCCATAATGGAGACTAGGTATCTACCACCCCACTACCACTATCAGATTAGAGCCATAAGGGCACTAGGCATCTATCACCCCACTACCACTATCAGATTAGAGCCATAAAGGCACTAGGCATCTACCACCCCACTACCACTATCAGATTAGAGCCATAATGGAGACTAGGTATCTACCACCCCACTACCACTATCAGATTAGAGCCATATGGGCACTAGGCATCTACCACCCCACTACCACTATCAGATTAGAGCCATAATGGAGACTAGGTATCTACCACCCCACTACCACTACCAGATTAGAGCCATAATGGAGACTAGGTATCAACCACACCACTACCACTACCAGATTAGAGCCATAATAGAGACTAGGTATCTACCAACCCACTACCACTATCAGATTAGAGCCATAATGGAGACTAGGTATCTTCCACCCCACTACCAGATTAGAGCCATAATGGAGACTAGGTATCTACCACCCCACTACCACTACCAAATTAGAGCCATAATGGAGGCTAGGTATCTACAACCCCACTACCACTATCAGATTAGAGCCATAATGGAGACTAGATATCTACCACCCCACTACCACTATCAGATTAGAGCCATAAAGGCACTAGGCATCTACCACCCCACTACCACTATTAGATTAGAGCCATAATGGAGACTAGGTATCTACCACCCCACTACCACTATCAGATTAGAGCCATATGGGCACTAGGCATCTACCACCCCACTACCACTATCAGATTAGAGCCATAAAGGCACTAGGCATCTACCACCCCACTACCACTATCAGATTAGAGCCATAAAGGCACTAGGCATCTACCACCCCACTACCACTATCAGATTAGAGCCATAATGGAGACTAGGCATCTACCACCCCACTATCACTATCAGATTAGAGCCATAATGGAGACTAGGTATCTACCACCCCACTACCACTATCAGATTAGAGCCATAAGGGCACTAGGCATCTATCACCCCACTACCACTATCAGATTAGAGCCATAATGGAGAGTAGGTATCTTCCACCCCACTACAACTATCAGATTAGAGCCATAGTGGAGACTAGGTATCTACCACCCCGCTACCACTATCAGATTAGAGCCATAAGGGCAATTGGCATCTACCACCCCACTACCACTATCAGATTAGAGCCATAAGGGCACTAGGCATCTACCACCCCACTACCACTATCAGATTAGAGCCATAAAGGCACTAGGCATCTACCACCCCACTACCACTATCAATATTAGAGCCATAATGGAGACTAGGTATCTACCACCCCACTTCCACTACCAGATTAGAGCCATAATGGAGACTAGGTATCAACCACACCACTACCACTACCAGATTAGAGCCATAATGGAGACTAGGTATCTACCAACCCACTACCACTATCAGATTAGAGCCATAATGGAGACTAGGTATCTTCCACCCCACTACCACTACCAGATTAGAGCCATAATGGAGACTAGGTATCTACCACCCCACTACCACTACCAAATTAGAGCCATAATGGAGGCTAGGTATCAACAACCCCACTACCACTATCAGATTAGAGCCATAATGGAGACTAGGTATCTACCACCCCACTACCACTATCAGATTAGAGCCATAAGGGCACTAGGCATCTATCACCCCACTACCACTATCAGATTAGAGCCATAAAGGCACTAGGCATCTACCACCCCACTACCACTATCAGATTAGAGCCATAATGGAGACTAGGTATCTACCACCCCACTACCACTATCAGATTAGAGCCATAATGGAGGATAGGTATCTACCACCCCACTACCACTATCAGATTAGATCCATAAAGGCACTAGGCATCTACCAACCCACTACCACTATCAGATTAGAGCCATAATGGAGACTAGGTATGTACCACCCCACTACCACTACCAGATTAGAGCCATAATGGAAACTAGGTATCTACCACCCCACTACCACTATCAGATTAGAGCCATAATGGAGGATAGGTATCTACCACCCCACTACCACTATCAGATTAGAGCCATAATGGAGACTAGGTATCTACCACCCCACTACCACTATCAGATTAGAGCCATACTGGAGACTAGTTATCTACCACCCCACTACCACTATCAGATTAGAGCCATAAAGGCACTAGGCATCTACCACCCCACTACCACTATCAGATTAGAGCCATAAAGGCACTAGGCATCTACCACCCCACTACCACTATCAGATTAGAGCCATAAAGGTACTTGTCATCTACCACCCCACTACCACTATCAGATTAGAGCCATAATGGAGACTAGGTATCTACCACCCCACTACCACTATCAGATTAGAGCCATAAGGGCACTAGGCATCTACCACCCCACTATCACTATCAGATTAGAGCCATAGTGGAGACTAGGTATCTACCACCCCATTACCACTATCAGATTAGAGCCATAAAGGCACTAGGCATCTACCACCCCACTTCCACTATTAGATTAGAGCCATAATGGAGACTAGGTATCTCCCACCCCACTACCACTATTAGATTAGAGCCATATTGGAGACTAGGTATCTACCACCCCACTACCACTATCAGATTAGAGCCATAAGGGCACTAGGCATCTACCACCCCACTACCACTATCAGATTAGAGCCATAAAGGCACTAGGCATCTACCACCCCACTACCACTATCAATATTAGAGCCATAATGGAGACTAGGTATCTACCACCCCACTACCACTATCAGATTAGAGCCATAATGGAGACTAGGTATCTACCACCCCACTACCACTACCAGATTAGAGCCATAATGGAGACTAGGTATCTACCACACCACTACCACTACCAGATTAGAGCCATAATAGAGACTAGGTATCTACCAACCCACTACCACTATCAGATTAGAGCCATAATGGAGACTAGATATCTACCACCCCACTACCACTACCAGATTAGAGCCATAATGGAGACTAGGTATCTACCACCCCACTACCACTACCGAATTAGAGCCATAATGGAGGCTAGGTATCTACAACCCCACTACCACTATCAGATTAGAGCCATAATGGAGACTAGGTATCTACCACCCCACTTCCTCAATCAGATTAGAGCCATATTGGAGACTAGGTATCTACCACCCCACTACCACTATCAGATTAGAGCCATAAGGGCACTAGGCATCTACCACCCCACTACCACTATCAGATTAGAGCCATAAAGGCACTAGGCATCTACCACCCCACTACCACTATCAATATTAGAGCCATAATGGAGACTAGGTATCTACCACCCCACTACCACTACCAGATTAGAGCCATAATGGAGACTAGGTATCAACCACACCACTACCACTACCAGATTAGAGCCATAATGGAGACTAGGTATCTTCCACCCCACTACCACTACCAGATTAGAGCCATAATGGAGACTAGGTATGTACCACCCCACTACCACTACCAGATTAGAGCCATAATGGAAACTAGGTATCTACCACCCCACTACCACTATCAGATTAGAGCCATAATGGAGGATAGGTATCTACCACCCCACTTCCACTACCAGATTAGAGCCATAATGGAAACTAGGTATCTACCACCCCACTACCACTATCAGATTAGAGCCATAATGGAGGATAGGTATCTACCACCCCACTACCACTATCAGATTAGAGCCATAATGGAGACTAGGTATCTACCACCCCACTACCACTATCAGATTAGAGCCATAATGGAGACTAGTTATCTACCACCCCACTACCACTATCAGATTAGAGCCATAAGGGCACTAGGCATCTATCACCCCACTACCACTATCAGATTAGAGCCATAAAGGCACTAGGCATCTACCACCCCACTACCACTATCAGATTAGAGCCATAAAGGCACTAGGCATCTACCACCCACTACCACTATCAGATTAGAGCCATAAAGGCACTAGGCATCTACCACCCCGCTACCACTATCAGATTAGAGCCATAAGGGCACTTGGCATCTACCACCCCACTACCACTATCAGATTAGAGCCATAAAGGCACTATGCATCTACCACCCCACTACCACTATCAGATTAGAGCCATAATGGAGACTAGGTATCTACAACCCCACTACCACTATCAGATTAGAGCCATAAGGGCACTAGGCATCTATCACCCCACTACCACTATCAGATTAGAGCCATAATGGAGAGTAGGTATCTTCCACCCCACTACCACTATCAGATTAGAGCCATAGTGGAGACTAGGTATCTACCACCCCACTACCACTATCAGATTAGAGCCATAATGGAGACTAGGTATCTCCCACCCCACTACCACTATCAGATTAGAGCCATAATGGAGACTAGGTATCTACCACCCCACTACCACTATCAGATTAGAGCCATAATGGAGACTAGGTATCTACCACTCCACTACCACTATCAGATTAGAGCCATAAGGGCACTAGGCATCTACCACCCCACTACCACTATGTGATTAGAGCCATAATGGAGACTAGGTATCTACCACCCCACTACCACTATCAGATTAGAGCCATAATGGAGACTAGGTATCTACCACCCCACTACCACTATCAGATTAGAGCCATAAGGGCACTAGGCATCTACCACCCCACTACCACTATCAGATTAGAGCCATAAAGGCACTAGGCATCTACCACCCCACTACCACTATCAGATTAGAGCCATAATGGAGACTAGGTATCTACCACCCCACTACCACTATCAGATTAGAGCCATAATGGAGACTAGGTATGTACCACCCCACTACCACTACCAGATTAGAGCCATAATGGAAACTAGGCATCTACCACCCCACTACCACTATCAGATTAGAGCCATAAAGGTACTTGTCATCTACCACCCCACTACCACTATCAGATTAGAGCCATAATGGAGACTAGGTATCTACCACCCCACTACCACTATCAGATTAGAGCCATAAGGGCACTAGGCATCTACCACCCCACTATCACTATCAGATTAGAGCCATAATGGAGACTAGGTATCTACCACCCCACTACCACTATCAGATTAGAGCCATAAGGGCACTAGGCATCTATCACCCCACTACCACTATCAGATTAGAGCCATAATGGAGAGTAGGTATCTTCCACCCCACTACCACTATCAGATTAGAGCCATAGTGGAGACTAGGTATCTACCACCCCGCTACCACTATCAGATTAGAGCCATAAGGGCACTTGGCATCTACCACCCCACTACCACTATCAGATTAGAGCCATAAAGGCACTATGCATCTACCACCCCACTACCACTATCAGATTAGAGCCATAATGGAGACTAGGTATCTCCCACCCCACTACCACTATCAGATTAGAGCCATAATGGAGACTAGGTATCTACCACCCCACTACCACTATCAGATTAGAGCCATAATGGAGACTAGGTATCTACCACTCCACTACCACTATCAGATTAGAGCCATAAGGGCACTAGGCATCTACCACCCCACTACCACTATGTGATTAGAGCCATAATGGAGACTAGGTATCTACCACCCCACTACCACTATCAGATTAGAGCCATAATGGAGACTAGGTATCTACCACCCCACTACCACTATCAGATTAGAGCCATAAGGGCACTAGGCATCTACCACCCCACTACCACTATCAGATTAGAGCCATAAAGGCACTAGGCATCTACCACCCCACTACCACTATCAGATTAGAGCCATAATGGAGACTAGGTATCTACCACCCCACTACCACTATCAGATTAGAGCCATAATGGAGACTAGGTATGTACCACCCCACTACCACTACCAGATTAGAGCCATAATGGAAACTAGGCATCTACCACCCCACTACCACTATCAGATTAGAGCCATAAAGGTACTTGTCATCTACCACCCCACTACCACTATCAGATTAGAGCCATAATGGAGACTAGGTATCTACCACCCCACTACCACTATCAGATTAGAGCCATAAGGGCACTAGGCATCTACCACCCCACTATCACTATCAGATTAGAGCCATAATGGAGACTAGGTATCTACCACCCCACTACCACTATCAGATTAGAGCCATAAGGGCACTAGGCATCTATCACCCCACTACCACTATCAGATTAGAGCCATAATGGAGAGTAGGTATCTTCCACCCCACTACCACTATCAGATTAGAGCCATAGTGGAGACTAGGTATCTACCACCCCGCTACCACTATCAGATTAGAGCCATAAGGGCACTTGGCATCTACCACCCCACTACCACTATCAGATTAGAGCCATAAAGGCACTATGCATCTACCACCCCACTACCACTATCAGATTAGAGCCATATTGGAGACTAGGTATCTACCACCCCACTACCACTATCAGATTAGAGCCATAAGGGCACTAGGCATCTACCACCCCACTACCACTATCAGATTAGAGCCATAAAGGCACTAGGCATCTACCACCCCACTACCACTATCAATATTAGAGCCATAATGGAGACTAGGTATCTACCACCCCACTACCACTATCAGATTAGAGCCATAATGGAGACTAGGTATCTACCACCCCACTACCACTACCAGATTAGAGCCATAATGGAGACTAGGTATCTACCACACCACTACCACTACCAGATTAGAGCCATAATAGAGACTAGGTATCTACCAACCCACTACCACTATCAGATTAGAGCCATAATGGAGACTAGGTATCTTCCACCCCACTACCACTACCAGATTAGAGCCATAATGGAGACTAGGTATCTACCACCCCACTACCACTACCAAATTAGAGCCATAATGGAGGCTAGGTATCTACAACCCCACTACCACTATCAGATTAGAGCCATAATGGAGACTAGGTATGTACCACCCCACTACCACTACCAGATTAGAGCCATAATGGAAACTAGGCATCTACCACCCCACTACCACTATCAGATTAGAGCCATAAAGGTACTTGTCATCTACCACCCCACTACCACTATCAGATTAGAGCCATAATGGAGACTAGGTATCTACCACCCCACTACCACTATCAGATTAGAGCCATAAGGCCACTAGGCATCTACCACCCCACTATCACTATCAGATTAGAGCCATAATGGAGACTAGGTATCTACCACCCCACTACCACTATCAGATTAGAGCCATAAGGGCACTAGGCATCTATCACCCCACTACCACTATCAGATTAGAGCCATAATGGGGAGTAGGTATCTTCCACCCCACTACCACTATCAGATTAGAGCCATAGTGGAGACTAGGTATCTACCACCCCGCTACCACTATCAGATTAGAGCCATAAGGGCACTTGGCATCTACCACCCCACTACCACTATCAGATTAGAGCCATAAAGGCACTATGCATCTACCACCCCACTACCACTATCAGATTAGAGCCATAAGGGCACTAGGCATCTACCACCCCACTACCACTATCAGATTAGAGCCATAATGGAGACTAGGTATGTACCACCCCACTACCACTATCAGATTAGAGCCATAATGGAGGATAGGTATCTACCACCCCACTACCACTATCAGATTAGAGCCATAATGGAGACTAGGTATCTACCACCCCACTACCACTATCAGATTAGAGCCATAATTGAGACTAGTTATCTACCACCCCACTACCACTATCAGATTAGAGCCATAAGGGCACTAAGCATCTACCACCCCACTACCACTATCAGATTAGAGCCATAAAGGCACTAGGCATCTACCACCCCACTACCACTATCAGATTAGAGCCATAAAGGCACTAGGCATCTACCACCCCGCTACCACTATCAGATTAGAGCCATAAGGGCACTTGGCATCTACCACCCCACTACCACTATCAGCTTAGAGCCATAAAGGCACTATGCATCTACCACCCCACTACCACTATCAGATTAGAGCCATAAGGGCACTAGGCATCTACCACCCCACTACCACTATCAGATTAGAGCCATAAAGGCACTAGGCATCTACCACCCCACTACCACTATCAATATTAGAGCCATAAAGGCACTAGGCATCTACCACCCCACTACCACTATCAATATTAGAGCCATAATGGAGACTAGGTATCTACCACCCCACTACCACTACCAGATTAGAGCCATAATGGAGACTAGGTATCAACCACACCACTACCACTACCAGATTAGAGCCATAATGGAGACTAGGTATCTTCCACCCCACTACCACTACCAGATTAGAGCCATAATGGAGACTAGGTATGTACCACCCCACTACCACTACCAGATTAGAGCCATAATGGAAACTAGGTATCTACCACCCCACTACCACTATCAGATTAGAGCCATAATGGAGGATAGGTATCTACCACCCCACTTCCACTACCAGATTAGAGCCATAATGGAAACTAGGTATCTACCACCCCACTACCACTATCAGATTAGAGCCATAATGGAGGATAGGTATCTACCACCCCACTACCACTATCAGATTAGAGCCATAATGGAGACTAGGTATCTACCACCCCACTACCACTATCAGATTAGAGCCATAATGGAGACTAGTTATCTACCACCCCACTACCACTATCAGATTAGAGCCATAAGGGCACTAGGCATCTACCACCCCACTACCACTATCAGATTAGAGCCATAAAGGCACTAGGCATCTACCACCCCACTACCACTATCAGATTAGAGCCATAAAGGCACTAGGCATCTACCACCCCACTACCACTATCAGATTAGAGCCATAAAGGCACTAGGCATCTACCACCCCACTACCACTATCAGATTAGAGCCATAAAGGCACTAGGCATCTACCACCCCGCTACCACTATCAGATTAGAGCCATATGGGCACTAGGCATCTACCACCCCTCTACCACTATCAGATTAGAGCCATAAAGGCACTAGGCATCTACAACCCCACTACCACTATCAGATTAGAGCCATAATGGAGACTAGGTATCTCCCACCCCACTACCACTATCAGATTAGAGCCATAATGGAGACTAGGTATCTACCACCCCACTACCACTACCAGATTAGAGCCATAATGGAGACTAGGTATCTACCACACCACTACCACTACCAGATTAGAGCCATAATAGAGACTAGGTATCTACCAACCCACTAACACTATCAGATTAGAGCCATAATGGAGACTAGGTATCTTCCACCCCACTACCACTACCAGATTAGAGCCATAATGGAGACTAGGTATCTACCACCCCACTACCACTACCAAATTAGAGCCATAATGGAGGCTAGGTATCTACAACCCCACTACCACTATCAGATTAGAGCCATAATGGAGACTAGGTATCTACCACCCCACTACCTCAATCAGATTAGAGCCATATTGGAGACTAGGTATCTACCACTCCACTACCACTATCAGATTAGAGCCATAAGGGCACTAGGCATCTACCACCCCACTACCACTATCAGATTAGAGCCATAAAGGCACTAGGCATCTACCACCCCACTACCACTATCAATATTAGAGCCATAATGGAGACTAGGTATCTACCACCCCACTACCACTACCAGATTAGAGCCATAATGGAGACTAGGTATCAACCACACCACTACCACTACCAGATTAGAGCCATAATGGAGACTAGGTATCTTCCACCCCACTACCACTACCAGATTAGAGCCATAATGGAGACTAGGTATCTACCACCCCACTACCACTATCAGATTAGAGCCATAATGGAGACTAGGTATCTACCACCCCACTACCACTATCAGATTAGAGCCATAAAGGCACTAGGCATCTACCACCCCACTACCACTATCAGATTAGAGCCATAATGGAGACTAGGTATCTACCACCCCACTTCCTCTATCAGATTAGAGCCATAATGGAGACTAGGTATCTCCCACCCCACTACCACTATCAGATTAGAGCCATAATGGAGACTAGGTATCTACCACCCCACTACCACTATCAGATTAGAGCCATAATGGAGACTAGGTATCTACCACCCCTCTACCTCTATCAGATTAGAGCCATAATGGAGACTAGGTATCTACCACCCCACTACCACTATGTGATTAGAGCCATAATGGAGACTAGGTATCTACCACCCCACTACCACTATCAGATTAGAGCCATAATGGAGACTAGACATTACCAACCCCACTACCACTATCAGATTAGAGCCATAATGGAGACTAGGTATCTACCACCCCACTACCACTATCAGATTAGAGCCATGAAGGCACTAGGTATCTACCACCCCACTACCACTATCAGATTAGAGCCATAAGGGCACTAGGCATCTACCACCCCACTACCACTATCAGATTAGAGCCATAAAGGCACTAGGCATCTACCACCCCACTACCACTATCAGATTAGAGCCATAATGGAGACTAGGTATCTACCACCCCACTACCACTATCAGATTAGAGCCATAATGGAGACTAGGTATGTACCACCCCACTACCACTACCAGATTAGAGCCATAATGGAAACTAGGTATCTACCACCCCACTACCACTATCAGATTAGAGCCATAATGGAGGATAGGTATCTACCACCCCACTACCACTATCAGATTAGAGCCATAATGGAGACTAGGTATCTACCACCCCACTACCACTATCAGATTAGAGCCATAATTGAGACTAGTTATCTACCACCCCACTACCACTATCAGATTGGAGCCATAAGGGCACTAAGCATCTACCACCCCACTACCACTATCAGATTAGAGCCATAAAGGCACTAGGCATCTACCACCCCACTACCACTATCAGATTAGAGCCATAAAGGCACTAGGCATCTACCACCCAACTACCACTATCAGCTTAGAGCCATAAAGGCACTAGGCATCTACCACCCCACTACCACTATTAGATTAGAGCCATAATGGAGACTAGGTATCTACCACCACACTACCTCTATCAGATTAGAGCCATAAGGGCACTAGGCATCTACCACACCACTACCACTATCAGATTAGAGCCATAAAGGTACTTGTCATCTACCACCCCACTACCACTATCAGATTAGAGCCATAATGGAGACTAGGTATCTACCACCCCACTACCACTATCAGATTAGAGCCATAAGGGCACTAGGCATCTACCACCCCACTACCACTATCAGATTAGAGCCATAATGGAGACTAGGTATCTACCACCCCACTACCACTACCAGATTAGAGCCATAATGGAAACTAGGTATCTACCACTCCACTACCACTATCAGATTAGAGCCATAAGGGCACTAGGCATCTACCACCCCACTACCACTATCAGATTAGAGCCATAAAGGCACTAGGCATCTACCACCCCACTACCACTATCAGATTAGAGCCATAATGGAGACTAGGTATCTACCACCCCACTACCACAATCAGACTAGAGCCATAATGGAGACTAGGTATGTACCACCCCACTACCACTACCAGATTAGAGCCATAATGTAAACTAGGTATCTACCACCCCACTACCACTATCAGATTAGAGCCATAATGGAGACTAGGTATCTACCACCCCACTACCACTATCAGATTAGAGCCATAAGGGCACTAGGCATCTACCACCCCACTATCACTATCAGATTAGAGCCATAATGGAGACTAGGTATCTACCACCCCACTACCACTATCAGATTAGAGCCATAATGGAGAGTAGGTATCTTCCACCCCACTACCACTATCAGATTAGAGCCATAGTGGAGACTAGGTATCTACCACCCCGCTACCACTATCAGATTAGAGCCATAAGGGCACTTGGCATCTACCACCCCACTACCACTATCAGATTAGAGCCATAAAGGCACTATGCATCTACCACCCCACTACCACTATCAGATTAGAGCCATATTGGAGACTAGGTATCTACCACCCCACTACCACTATCAGATTAGAGCCATAAGGGCACTAGGCATCTACCACACCACTACCACTATCAGATTAGAGCCATAAAGGCACTAGGCATCTACCACCCCACTACCACTATCAATATTAGAGCCATAATGGAGACTAGGTATCTACCACCCCACTACCACTATCAGATTAGAGCCATAATGGAGACTAGGTATCTACCACCCCACTACCACTACCAGATTAGAGCCATAATGGAGACTAGGTATCTACCACACCACTACCACTACCAGATTAGAGCCATAATAGAGACTAGGTATCTACCAACCCACTACCACTATCAGATTAGAGCCATAATGGAGACTAGGTATCTTCCACCCCACTACCACTACCAGATTAGAGCCATAATGGAGACTAGGTATCTACCACCCCACTACCACTACCAAATTAGAGCCATAATGGAGACTAGGTATCTACCACCCCACTACCTCTATCAGATTAGAGCCATATTGGAGACTAGGTATCTACCACCCCACTACCACTATCAGATTAGAGCCATAAGGGCACTAGGCATCTACCACCCCACTACCACTATCAGATTAGAGCCATAAAGGCACTAGGCATCTACCACCCCACTACCACTATCAATATTAGAGCCATAATGGAGACTAGGTATCTACCACCCCACTAACACTACCAGATTAGAGCCATAATGGAGACTAGGTATCAACCACACCACTACCACTACAGGATTAGAGCCATAATAGGGACTAGGTATCTACCAACCCACTACCACTATCAGATTAGAGCCATAATGGAGACTAGGTATCTTCCACCCCACTACCACTACCAGATTAGAGCCATAATGGAGACTAGGTATCTACCACCCCACTACCACTATCAGATTAGAGCCATAATGGAGAGTAGGTATCTTCCACCCCACTACCACTATCAGATTAGAGCCATAATGGAGACTAGGTATCTACCACCCCACTACTACTATCAGATTAGAGCCATAATGGAGACTAGGTATCTACCACCCCACTACCACTACCAAATTAGAGCCATAATGGAGGCTAGGTATCTACAACCCCACTACCACTATCAGATTAGAGCCATAATGGAGACTAGGTATCTAGCACCCCACTACCACTATCAGATTAGAGCCATAAGGGCACTAGGCATCTATCACCCCACTACCACTATCAGATTAGAGCCATAAAGGCACTAGGCATCTACCACCCCACTACCACTATCAGATTAGAGCCATATGGGCACTAGGCATCTACCACCCCACTACCACTATCAGATTAGAGCCATAAAGGCACTAGGCATCTACCACCCCACTACCATTATCAGATTAGAGCCATAATGGAAACTAGGTATCTACCAACCCACTACCACTATCAGATTAGAGCCATAATGGAGACTAGGTATCTACCACCCCACTACCACTATCAGATTAGAGCCATAATGGAGACTAGGTATCTACCACCCCACTACCTCTATCAGATTAGAGCCATAATGGAGAGTAGGTATCTTCCACCCCACTACCACTATCAGATTAGAGCCATAATGGAGACTAGGTATCTACCACCCCACTACCACTATCAGATTAGAGCCATAATGGAGACTAGGTATCTACCACCCCTCTACCACTACCAGATTAGAGCCATCATGGAGACTAGGTATCTACCACCCCACTACCACTATCAGATTAGAGCCATAAGGGCACTTGAAATCTATCACCCAACTACCACTCTCAGATTAGAGCCATAAAGGCACTAGGCATCTACCACCCCACTACCACTATCAGATTAGAGCCATAATGGAGACTAGGTATCTACCACTCCACTACCACTATCAGATTAGAGCCATAAGGGCACTAGGCATCTACCACCCCACTACCACTATCAGATTATAGCCATAAAGGCACTAGGCATCTACCACCCCACTACCACTATCAGATTAGAGCCATAATGGAGACTAGGTATCTACCACCCCACTACCACTATCAGATTAGAGCCATAATGGAGACTAGGTATCTACCACCCCACTACCACTACCAGATTAGAGCCATAATGGAAACTAGGTATCTACCACTCCACTACCACTATCAGATTAGAGCCATAAGGGCACTAGGCATCTACCAACCCACTACCACTATCAGATTAGAGCCATAAAGGCACTAGGCATCTACCACCCCACTACCACTATCAGATTAGAGCCATAATGGAGACTAGGTATCTACCACCCCACTACCACAATCAGATTAGAGCCATAATGGAGACTAGGTATGTACCACACCACTACCACTACCAGATTAGAGCCATAATGGAAACTAGGTATCTACCACCCCACTACCACTATCAGATTAGAGCCATAATGGAGACTAGGTATCTACCACCCCACTACCACTATCAGATTAGAGCCATAATGGAGACTAGGTATCTACCACCCCACTACCACTATCAGATTAGAGCCATAAAGGCACTAGGCATCTACCACCCCACTTCCACTATTAGATTAGAGCCATAATGGAGACTAGGTGTCTATCACCCCACTACCACTATCAGATTAGAGCCATAATGGAGACTAGACATCTACCACTATCAGATTAAAGCCATACGGGCACAAGAATCTACCACCCCACTACCACTATCAGATTAGAGCCATAATGGAGACTAGGTATCTACCACCCCACTACCACTACCAGATTAGAGCCATAATAGAGACTAGGTATCTACCAACCCACTACCACTATCAGATTAGAGCCATAATGGAGACTAGGTATCTTCCACCCCACTACCACTACCAGATTAGAGCCATAATGGAGACTAGGTATCTACAACCCCACTACCACTACCAAATTAGAGCCATAATGGAGGCTAGGTATCTACAACCCCACTACCACTATCAGATTAGAGCCATAATGGAGACTAGGTATCTACCACCCCACTACCACTATCAGATTAGAGCCATAAGGGCACTAGGCATCTATCACCCCACTACCACTATCAGATTAGAGCCATAATGGAGACTAGGTATCTACCACCCCACTACCACTATCAGATTAGAGCCACATGGGCACTAGGCATCTACCACCCCACTACCACTATCAGATTAGAGCCATAAAGGCACTAGGCATCTACCACCCCACTACCATTATCAGATTAGAGCCATAATGGAAACTAGGTATCTACCAACCCACTACCACTATCAGATTAGAGCCATAATGGAGACTAGGTATCTACCACCCCACTACCACTACCAGATTAGAGCCATAATGGAGACTAGGTATCTACCACCCCACTACCACTATCAGATTAGAGCCATAATGGAGACTAGGTATCTACCACCCCACTACCACTATCAGATTAGAGCCATAATGGAGACTAGGTATCTACCACCCCACTACCTCTATCAGATTAGAGCCATAATGGAGAGTAGGTATCTTCCACCCCACTACCACTATCAGATTAGAGCCATAATGGAGACTAGGTATCTACCACCCCACTACCACTACCAGATTAGAGCCATAATGGAGACTAGGTATCTACCACCCCACTACCACTACCAGATTAGAGCCATAATGGAGACTAGGTATCTACCACCCCACTACCACTATCAGATTAGAGCCATAATGGAGACTAGGTATCTACCACCCCACTACCTCTATCAGATTAGAGCCATAATGGAGAGTAGGTATCTTCCACCCCACTACCACTATCAGATTAGAGCCATAATGGAGACTAGGTATCTACCACCCCACTACCACTATCAGATTAGAGCCATAATGGAGACTAGGTATCTACCACCCCTCTACCACTACCAGATTAGAGCCATAATGGAGACTAGGTATCTACCACCCCACTACCACTATCAGATTAAAGCCATACGGGCACTAGACATCTACCACCCCACTACCACTATCAGATTAGAGCCATAATGGAGACTAGGTATCTACCACCCCACTACCTCTATCAGATTAGAGCCATAATGGAGACTAGGTATCTCCCACCCCACTACCACTATCAGATTAGAGCCATAATGGAGACTAGGTATCTACCACCCCACTACCACTATCAGATTAGAGCCATAATGGAGACTAGGTATCTACCACCCCTCTACCTCTATCAGATTAGAGCCATAATGGAGACTAGGTATCTACCACCCCACTACCACTATGTGATTAGAGCCATAATGGAGACTAGGTATCTACCACCCCACTACCACTATCAGATTAGAGCCATAATGGAGACTAGACATCAACCACCCCACTACCACTATCAGATTTGAGCCATAATGGAGACTAGGTATCTACCACCCCACTACCACTATCAGATTAGAGCCATAAAGGCACTAGGTATCTACCACCCCACTACCACTATCAGATTAGAGCCATAAGGGCACTAGGCATCTACCACCCCACTACCACTATCAGATTAGAGCCATAAAGGCACTAGGCATCTACCACCCCACTACCACTATCAGATTAGAGACATAATGGACACTAGGTATCTACCACCCCACTACCACTATCAGATTAGAGCCATAATGGAGACTAGGTATGTACCACCCCACTACCACTATCAGATTAGAGCCATAATTGAGACTAGGTATCTACCACCCCACTACCACTATCTGATTAGAGCCATAATGGAGACTAGGTATCTACCACCCCACTACCACTATCAGATTAGAGCCATAAGGGCACTAGGCATCTACCACCCCACTACCACTATCAGATTAGAGCCATAAAGGCACTAGGCATCTACCACCCCACTACCACTATCAGATTAGAGCCATAAAGGCACTAGGCATCTACCACCCCACTACCACTATTAGATTAGAGCCATAATGGAGACTAGGTATCTACCACCCCACTACCTCTATCAGATTAGAGCCATAAGGGCACTAGGCATCTACCACCCCACTACCACTATCAGATTAGAGCCATAAAGGCACTAGTCATCTACCACCCCACTACCACTATCAGATTAGAGCCATAATGGAGACTAGGTATCTACCACCCCACTACCACTATCAGATTAGAGCCATAAGGGCACTAGGCATCTACCACCCCACTATCACTATCAGATTAGAGCCATAATGGAGACTAGGTATCTTCCACCCCACTACCACTACCAGATTAGAGCCATAATGGAGACTAGGTATCTACCACCCCACTACCACTACCAAATTAGAGCCATAATGGAGGCTAGGTATCTACAACCCCACTACCACTATCAGATTAGAGCCATAATGGAGACTAGGTATCTACCACCCCACTACCACTATCAGATTAGAGCCATAAGGGCACTAGGCATCTTTCACCCCACTACCACTATCAGATTAGAGCCATAAAGGCACTAGGCATCTACCACCCCATTACCACTATCAGATTAGAGCCATAATGGAGACTAGGTATCTACCACCCCACTACCACTATCAGATTAGAGCCATATGGGCACTAGGCATCTACCACCCCACTACCACTATCAGATTAGAGCCATAAGGGCACTAGGCATCTACCACCCCACTACCACTATCAGATTAGAGCCATAATGGAGACTAGGTATGTACCACCCCACTACCACTATCAGATTAGAGCCATAATTTAGACTAGGTATCTACCACCCCACTACCACTATCTGATTAGAGCCATAATGGAGACTAGGTATCTACCACCCCACTACCACTATCAGATTAGAGCCATAAGGGCACTAGGAATCTACCACCCCACTACCACTATCAGATTAGAGCCATAAAGGCACTAGGCATCTACCACCCCACTACCACTATCAGATTAGAGCCATAAAGGCACTAGGCATCTACCACCCCACTACCACTATTAGATTAGAGCCATAATGGAGACTAGGTATCTACCACCCCACTACCTCTATCAGATTAGAGCCATAAGGGCACTAGGCATCTACCACCCCACTACCACTATCAGATTAGAGCCATAAAGGCACTAGGCATCTACCACCCCACTACCACTATCAGATTAGAGCCATAATGGAGACTAGGTATCTACCACCCCACTACCACTATCAGATTAGAGCCATAATGGAGACTAGGTATCTACCACCCCACTACCACTACCAAATTAGAGCCATAATGGAGGCTAGGTATCTACAACCCCACTACCACTATCAGATTAGAGCCATAATGGAGACTAGGTATCTACCACCCCACTACCACTATTAGATTAGAGCCATAATGGAGACTAGGTATCTACCACCCCACTACCTCTATCAGATTAGAGCCATAAGGGCACTAGGCATCTACCACCCCACTACCACTATCAGATTAGAGCCATAAAGGCACTAGGCATCTACCACCCCACTACCACTATCAGATTAGAGCCATAATGGAGACTAGGTATCTACCACCCCACTACCACTATCAGATTAGAGCCATAATGGAGACTAGGTATCTACCACCCCACTACCACTACCAAATTAGAGCCATAATGGAGGCTAGGTATCTACAACCCCACTACCACTATCAGATTAGAGCCATAATGGAGACTAGGTATCTACCACCCCACTACCACTATCAGATTAGAGCCATAAGGGCACTAGGCATCTATCACCCCACTACCACTATCAGATTAGAGCCATAAAGGCACTAGGCATCTACCACCCCACTACCATTATCAGATTAGAGCCATAATGGAGACTAGGTATCTACCACCCCACTACCACTACCAGATTAGAGCCATAATGGAGACTAGGTATCTACCACTCCACTACCACTATCAGATTAGAGCCATAATGGAGACTAGGTATCTACCACCCCACTACCACTATCAGATTAGAGCCATAATGGAGACTAGGTATCTACCACCCCACTACCTCTATCAGATTAGAGCCATAATGGAGAGTAGGTATCTTCCACCCCACTACCACTATCAGATTAGAGCCATAATGGAGACTAGGTATCTACCACCCCACTACCACTACCAGATTAGAGCCATAATGGAGACTAGGTATCTACCACCCCACTACCACTATCAGATTAGAGCCATAATGGAGACTAGGTATCTACCACCCCACTACCACTATCAGATTAGAGCCATAATGGAGACTAGGTATCTACCACCCCACTACCTCTATCAGATTAGAGCCATAATGGAGAGTAGGTATCTTCCACCCCACTACCACTATCAGATTAGAGCCATAATGGAGACTAGGTATCTACCACCCCACTACCACTATCAGATTAGAGCCATAATGGAGACTAGGTATCTACCACCCCTCTACCACTACCAGATTAGAGCCATAATGGAGACTAGGTATCTACCACCCCACTACCACTATCAGATTAAAGCCATACGGGCACTAGACATCTACCACCCCACTACCACTATCAGATTAGAGCCATAATGGAGACTAGGTATCTACCACCCCACTACCTCTATCAGATTAGAGCCATAATGGAGACTATGTATCTCCCACCCCACTACCACTATCAGATTAGAGCCATAATGGAGACTAGGTATCTACCACCCCACTACCACTATCAGATTAGAGCCATAATGGAGACTAGGTATCTACCACCCCTCTACCTCTATCAGATTAGAGCCATAATGGAGACTAGGTATCTACCACCCCACTACCACTATGTGATTAGAGCCATAATGGAGACTAGGTATCTACCACCCCACTACCACTATCAGATTAGAGCCATAATGGAGACTAGACATCAACCACCCCACTACCACTATCAGATTTGAGCCATAATGGAGACTAGGTATCTACCACCCCACTACCACTATCAGATTAGAGCCATGAAGGCACTAGGTATCTACCACCCCACTACCACTATCAGATTAGAGCCATAAGGGCACTAGGCATCTACCACCCCACTACCACTATCAGATTAGAGCCATAAAGGCACTAGGCATCTACCACCCCACTACCACTATCAGATTAGAGACATAATGGACACTAGGTATCTACCACCCCACTACCACTATCAGATTAGAGCCATAATGGAGACTAGGTATGTACCACCCCACTACCACTATCAGATTAGAGCCATAATTGAGACTAGGTATCTACCACCCCACTACCACTATCTGATTAGAGCCATAATGGAGACTAGGTATCTACCACCCCACTACCACTATCAGATTAGAGCCATAAGGGCACTAGGCATCTACCACCCCACTACCACTATCAGATTAGAGCCATAAAGGCACTAGGCATCTACCACCCCACTACCACTATCAGATTAGAGCCATAAAGGCACTAGGCATCTACCACCCCACTACCACTATTAGATTAGAGCCATAATGGAGACTAGGTATCTACCACCCCACTACCTCTATCAGATTAGAGCCATAAGGGCACTAGGCATCTACCACCCCACTACCACTATCAGATTAGAGCCATAAAGGCACTAGTCATCTACCACCCCACTACCACTATCAGATTAGAGCCATAATGGAGACTAGGTATCTACCACCCCACTACCACTATCAGATTAGAGCCATAAGGGCACTAGGCATCTACCACCCCACTATCACTATCAGATTAGAGCCATAATGGAGACTAGGTATCTTCCACCCCACTACCACTACCAGATTAGAGCCATAATGGAGACTAGGTATCTACCACCCCACTACCACTACCAAATTAGAGCCATAATGGAGGCTAGGTATCTACAACCCCACTACCACTATCAGATTAGAGCCATAATGGAGACTAGGTATCTACCACCCCACTACCACTATCAGATTAGAGCCATAAGGGCACTAGGCATCTATCACCCCACTACCACTATCAGATTAGAGCCATAAAGGCACTAGGCATCTACCACCCCACTACCACTATCAGATTAGAGCCATAATGGAGACTAGGTATCTACCACCCCACTACCACTATCAGATTAGAGCCATATGGGCACTAGGCATCTACCACCCCACTACCACTATCAGATTAGAGCCATAAGGGCACTAGGCATCTACCACCCCACTACCACTATCAGATTAGAGCCATAAAGGCACTAGGCATCTACCACCCCACTACCACTATCAGATTAGATACATAATGGACACTAGGTATCTACCACCCCACTACCACTATCAGATTAGAGCCATAATGGAGACTAGGTATGTACCACCCCACTACCACTATCAGATTAGAGCCATAATTTAGACTAGGTATCTACCACCCCACTACCACTATCTGATTAGAGCCATAATGGAGACTAGGTATCTACCACCCCACTACCACTATCAGATTAGAGCCATAAGGGCACTAGGAATCTACCACCCCACTACCACTATCAGATTAGAGCCATAAAGGCACTAGGCATCTACCACCCCACTACCACTATCAGATTAGAGCCATAAAGGCACTAGGCATCTACCACCCCACTACCACTATTAGATTAGAGCCATAATGGAGACTAGGTATCTACCACCCCACTACCTCTATCAGATTAGAGCCATAAGGGCACTAGGCATCTACCACCCCACTACCACTATCAGATTAGAGCCATAAAGGCACTAGGCATCTACCACCCCACTACCACTATCAGATTAGAGCCATAATGGAGACTAGGTATCTACCACCCCACTACCACTACCAAATTAGAGCCATAATGGAGGCTAGGTATCTACAACCCCACTACCACTATCAGATTAGAGCCATAATGGAGACTAGGTATCTACCACCCCACTACCACTATCAGATTAGAGCCATAAGGGCACTAGGCATCTATCACCCCACTACCACTATCAGATTAGAGCCATAAAGGCACTAGGCATCTACCACCCCACTACCACTATCAGATTAGAGCCATAATGGAGACTAGGTATCTACCACCCCACTACCACTATCAGATTAGAGCCATATGGGCACTAGGCATCTACCACCCCACTACCATTATCAGATTAGAGCCATAATGGAAACTAGGTATCTACCAACCCACTACCACTATCAGATTAGAGCCATAATGGAGACTAGGTATCTACCACCCCACTACCACTACCAGATTAGAGCCATAATGGAGACTAGGTATCTACCACACCACTACCACTACCAGATTAGAGCCATAATGGAGACTAGGTATCTACCACCCCACTACCACTACCAGTTTAGAGCCATAATGGAAACTAGGTATCTACCACTCCACTACCACTATCAGATTAGAGCCATAAGGGCACTAGGCATCTACCACCCCACTACCACTATCAGATTAGAGCCATAAAGGCACTAGGCATCTACCACCCCACTACCACTATCAGATTAGAGCCATAATGGAGACTAGGTATCTACCACCCCACTACCACAATCAGATTAGAGCCATAATGGAGACTAGGTATGTACCACCCCACTACCACTACCAGATTAGAGCCATAATGTAAACTAGGTATCTACCACCCCACTACCACTATCAGATTAGAGCCATAATGGAGACTAGGTATCTACCACCCCACTACCACTATCAGATTAGAGCCATAATGGAGACTAGGTATCTACCACCCCTCTACCACTACCAGATTAGAGGCATAATGGAGACTAGGTATCTACCACCCCACTACCACTATCAGATTAGAGCCATAAGGGCACTAGGCATCTACCACCCCACTACCACTATCAGATTAGAGCCATAATGGAGACTAGGTATCTACCACCCCACTACCACTACCAGATTAGAGCCATAATGGAAACTAGGTATCTACCACTCCACTACCACTATCAGATTAGAGCCATAAGGGCACTAGGCATCTACCACCCCACTACCACTATCAGATTAGAGCCATAAAGGCACTAGGCATCTACCACCCCACTACCACTATCAGATTAGAGCCATAATGGAGACTAGGTATCTACCACCCCACTACCACAATCAGACTAGAGCCATAATGGAGACTAGGTATGTACCACCCCACTACCACTACCAGATTAGAGCCATAATGTAAACTAGGTATCTACCACCCCACTACCACTATCAGATTAGAGCCATAATGGAGACTAGGTATCTACCACCCCACTACCACTACCAGATTAGAGCCATAATGGAGACTAGGTATCTACCACCCCACTACCACTATCAGATTAGAGCCATAAGGGCACTAGGCATCTACCACCCCACTACCACTATCAGATTAGAGCCATAATGGAGACTAGGTATCTACCACCCCACTACCACTACCAGATTAGAGCCATAATGGAAACTAGGTATCTACCACTCCACTACCACTATCAGATTAGAGCCATAAGGGCACTAGGCATCTACCACCCCACTACCACTATCAGATTAGAGCCATAAAGGCACTAGGCATCTACCACCCCACTACCACTATCAGATTAGAGCCATAATGGAGACTAGGTATCTACCACCCCACTACCACAATCAGACTAGAGCCATAATGGAGACTAGGTATGTACCACCCCACTACCACTACCAGATTAGAGCCATAATGGAAACTAGGTATCTACCACCCCACTACCACTATCAGATTAGAGCCATAATGGAGACTAGGTATCTACCACCCCATTACCACTATCAGATTAGAGCCATAAAGGCACTAGGCATCTACCACCCCACTTCCACTATTAGATTAGAGCCATAATGGAGACTAGGTATCTCCCACCCCACTACCACTATCAGATTAGAGCCATAATGGAGACTAGGTATCTACCACCCCACTACCACTATCAGATTAGAGCCATAATGTAAACTAGGTATCTACCACCCCACTACCACTATCAGATTAGAGCCATAATGGAGACTAGGTATCTACCACCCCACTACCACTATCAGATTAGAGCCATAATGGAGACTAGGTATCTACCACCCCTCTACCACTACCAGATTAGAGCCATAATGGAGACTAGGTATCTACCACCCCACTACCACTATCAGATTAGAGCCATAATGGAGACATCAACCACCCCACTACCACTATCAGATTAGAGCCATAATGGAGACTAGGTATCTACCACCCCTCTACCACTACCAGATTAGAGCCATAATGGAGACTAGGTATCTACCACCCCACTACCACTATCAGATTAGAGCCATAAAGGCACAAGGCTTCTACCTACCCACTACCATTATCAGATTAGAGCCATAATGGAAACTAGGTATCTACCACCCCACTACCACTACCAGATTAGAGCCATAATGGAGACTAGGTATCTACCACACCACTACCACTACCAGATTAGAGCCATAATGGAGACTAGGTATCTACCACCCCGCTACCTCTATCAGATTAGAGCCATAATGGAGAGTAGGTATCTTCCACCCCACTACCACTATCAGATTAGAGCCATAATGGAGACTAGGTATCTACCACCCCACTACCACTATCAGATTAGAGCCATAATGGAGACTAGGTATCTACCACCCCTCTACCACTACCAGATTAGAGCCATAATGGAGACTAGGCATCTACCACCCCACTACCACTATCAGATTAGAGCCATAAAGGCACTAGGCATCTACCACCCCACTACCACTATTAGATTAGAGCCATAATGGAGACTAGGTATCTACCACCCCACTACCACTATCAGATTAGAGCCATAATGGAGACTAGGTATCTACCACCCCACTACCACTATCAGATTAGAGCCATAATGGAGACTAGGTATCTACCACCCCTCTACCACTACCAGATTAGAGCCATAATGGAGACTAGGTATCTACCACCCCACTACCACTATCAGATTAGAGCCATAAGGGCACTAGGCATCTACCACCCCACTACCACTACCAGATTAGAGCCATAATGGAAACTAGGTATCTACCACTCCACTACCACTATCATATTAGAGCCATAAGGGCACTAGGCATCTACCACCCCACTACCACTATCAGATTAGAGCCATAAAGGCACTAGGCATCTACCACCCCACTACCACTATCATATTAGAGCCATAATGGAGACTAGGTATCTACCACCCCACTACCACAATCAGACTAGAGCCATAATGGAGACTAGGTATGTACCACCCCACTACCACTACCAGATTAGAGCCATAATGTAAACTAGGTATCTACCACCCCACTACCACTATCAGATTAGAGCCATAATGGAGACTAGGTATCTACCACCCCACTACCACTATCAGATTAGAGCCATAATGGAGACTAGGTATCTACCACCCCACTACCACTATCAGATTAAGCCATAATGGAGACTAGGTATCTACCACCCCTCTACCACTACCAGATTAGAGCCATAATGGAGACTAGGCATCTACCACCCCACTACCACTATCAGATTAGAGCCATAAAGGCACTAGGCATCTACCACCCCACTACCACTATTAGATTAGAGCCATAATGGAGACTAGGTATCTACCACCCCACTACCACTATCAGATTAGAGCCATAATGGAGACTAGGTATCTACCACCCCACTACCACTATCAGATTAGAGCCATAATGGAGACTAGGTATCTACCACCCCTCTACCACTACCAGATTAGAGCCATAATGGAGACTAGGTATCTACCACCCCACTACCACTATCAGATTAGAGCCATAAGGGCACTAGGCATCTACCACCCCACTACCACTATCAGATTAGAGCCATAATGGAGACTAGGTATCTACCACCCCACTACCACTACCAGATTAGAGCCATAATGGAAACTAGGTATCTACCACTCCACTACCACTATCATATTAGAGCCATAAGGGCACTAGGCATCTACCACCCCACTACCACTATCAGATTAGAGCCATAAAGGCACTAGGCATCTACCACCCCACTACCACTATCAGATTAGAGCCATAATGGAGACTAGGTATCTACCACCCCACTACCACAATCAGACTAGAGCCATAATGGAGACTAGGTATGTACCACCCCACTACCACTACCAGATTAGAGCCATAATGTAAACTAGGTATCTACCACCCCACTACCACTATCAGATTAGAGCCATAATGGAGACTAGGTATCTACCACCCCACTACCACTATCAGATTAGAGCCATAATGGAGACTAGGTATCTAACACCCTTCTACCACTACCAGATTAGAGCCATAATGGAGACTAGGTATCTACCACCCCACTACCACTATCAGATTAGAGCCATAAGGGCACTAGGCATCTACCACCCCACTACCACTATCAGATTAGAGCCATAATGGAGACTAGGTATCTACCACCCCACTACCACTACCAGATTAGAGCCATAATGGAAACTAGGTATCTACCACTCCACTACCACTATCAGATTAGAGCCATAAGGGCACTAGGCATCTACCACCCCACTACCACTATCAGATTAGAGCCATAAAGGCACTAGGCATCTACCACCCCACTACCACTATCAGATTAGAGCCATAATGGAGACTAGGTATCTACCACCCCACTACCACAATCAGACTAGAGCCATAATGGAGACTAGGTATGTACCACCCCACTACCACTACCAGATTAGAGCCATAATGGAAACTAGGTATCTACCACCCCACTACCACTATCAGATTAGAGCCATAATGGAGACTAGGTATCTACCACCCCATTACCACTATCAGATTAGAGCCATAAAGGCACTAGGCATCTACCACCCCACTTCCACTATTAGATTAGAGCCATAATGGAGACTAGGTATCTCCCACCCCACTACCACTATCAGATTAGAGCCATAAAGGCACTAGGCATCTACCACCCCACTACCACTATCAGATTAGAGCCATATTGGAGACTAGGTATCTCCCACCCGACTACCACTATCAGATTAGAGCCATAAGGGCACTAGGCATCTACCACCCGACTACCACTATCAGATTAGAGCCATAAGGGCACTAGGCATCTACCACCCAACTACCACTATCAGATTAGACCCATAAAGGCACTAGGCATCTACCACCCCACTACCACTATCAATATTAGAGCCATAATGGAGACTAGGTATCTACCACCCCACTACCACTATCAGATTAGAGCCATAATGGAGACTAGGTATCTACCACCCCACTACCACTATCAGATTAGAGCCATAATGGAGACTAGGTATCTACCACAACACTACCACTACCAGATTAGAGCCATAATAGAGACTAGGTATCTACCAACCCACTACCACTATCAGATTAGAGCCATAATGGAGACTAGGTATCTTCCACCCCACTACCACTACCAGATTAGAGCCATAATGGAGACTAGGTATCTACCACCCAACTACCACTACCAAATTAGAGCCATAATGGAGGCTAGGTATCTACAACCCCACTACCACTATCAGATTAGAGCCATAATGGAGACTAGGTATCTACCACCCCAATACCACTATCAGATTAGAGCCATAAGGGCACTAGGCATCTATCACCCCACTACCACTATCAGATTAGAGCCATAAAGGCACTAGGCATCTACCACCCCACTACCACTATCAGATTAGAGCCATAATGGAGACTAGGTATCTACCACCCCACTACCACAATCAGACTAGAGCCATAATGGAGACTAGGTATGTACCACCCCACTACCACTACCAGATTAGAGCCATAATGGAAACTAGGTATCTACCACCCCACTACCACTATCAGATTAGAGCCATAAAGGCACTAGGCATCTACCACCCCACTTCCACTATTAGATTAGAGCCATAATGGAGACTAGGTATCTCCCACCCCACTACCACTATCAGATTAGAGCCATAATGGAGACTAGGTATCTACCACCCCACTACCACTATCAGATTAGAGCCATAATGTAAACTAGGTATCTACCACCCCACTACCACTATCAGATTAGAGCCATAATGGAGACTAGGTATCTACCACCCCACTACCACTATCAGATTAGAGCCATAATGGAGACTAGGTATCTACCACCCCTCTACCACTACCAGATTAGAGCCATAATGGAGACTAGGTATCTACCACCCCACTACCACTATCAGATTAGAGCCATAATGGAGACATCAACCACCCCACTACCACTATCAGATTAGAGCCATAATGGAGACTAGGTATCTACCACCCCTCTACCACTACCAGATTAGAGCCATAATGGAGACTAGGTATCTACCACCCCACTACCACTATCAGATTAGAGCCATAATGGAGACATCAACCACCCCACTACCACTATCAGATTAGAGCCATAATGGAGACTAGGTATCTACCACCCCACTACCACTATCAGATTAGAGCCATAAAGGCACTAGGTATCTACCACCCCACTACCACTATCAGATTAGAGCCATAAAGGCACAAGGCATCTACCTACCCACTACCATTATCAGATTAGAGCCATAATGGAAACTAGGTATCTACCAACCCACTACCACTATCAGATTAGAGCCATAATGGAGACTAGGTATCTACCACCCCACTACCACTACCAGATTAGAGCCATAATGGAGACTAGGTATCTACCACACCACTACCACTACCAGATTAGAGCCATAATGGAGACTAGGTATCTACCACCCCACTACCACTATCAGATTAGAGCCATAATGGAGACTAGGTATCTACCACCCCACTACCACTATCAGATTAGAGCCATAATGGAGACTAGGTATCTACCACCCCACTACCTCTATCAGATTAGAGCCATAATGGAGAGTAGGTATCTTCCACCCCACTACCACTATCAGATTAGAGCCATAATGGAGACTAGGTATCTACCACCCCACTACCACTATCAGATTAGAGCCATAATGGAGACTAGGTATCTACCACCCCTCTACCACTACCAGATTAGAGCCATAATGGAGACTAGGTATCTACCACCCCACTACCACTATCAGATTAGAGCCATAAGGGAACTTGGCATCTATCACCCCACTACCACTATCAGATTAGAGCCATAAAGGCACTAGGCATCTACCACCCCACTACCACTATCAGATTAGAGCCATAATGGAGACTAGGTATCTACCAACCCACTACCACTATCAGATTAGAGCCATAAGGGAACTTGGCATCTATCACCCCACTACCACTATCAGATTAGAGCCATAAAGGCACTAGGCATCTACCACTCCACTACCACTATCAGATTAGAGCCATAAGGGCACTAGGCATCTACCATCCCACTACCACTATCAGATTATAGCCATAAAGGCACTAGGCATCCACCACCCCACTACCACTATCAGATTAGAGCCATAATGGAGACTAGGTATCTACCACCCCACTACCACTATCAGATTAGAGCCATAATGGAGACTAGGTATGTACCACCCCACTACCACTACCAGATTAGAGCCATAATGGAAACTAGGTATCTACCACTCCACTATCAGATTAGAGCCATAAGGGCACTAGGCATCTACCACCCCACTACCACTATCAGATTAGAGCCATAAAGGCACTAGGCATCTACCACCCCACTACCACTATCAGATTAGAGCCATAATGGAGACTAGGTATCTACCACCCCACTACCACAATCAGATTAGAGCCATAATGGAGACTAGGTATGTACCACCCCACTACCACTATCAGATTAGAGCCATAATGGAGACTAGGTATCTACCACCCCACTACCACTATCAGATTAGAGCCATAAAGGCACTAGGCATCTACCACCCCACTTCCACTATTAGATTAGAGCCATAATGGAGACTAGGTATCTATCACCCCACTACCACTATCAGATTAGAGCCATAATGGAGACTAGACATCTACCACTATCAGATTAAAGCCATACGGGCACTAGACATCTACCACCCCACTACCACTATCAGATTAGAGCCATAATGGAGACTAGGTATCTACCACCCCACTACCACTATCAGATTAGAGCCATAATGGAGACTAGGTATCTACCACCCCTCTACCTCTATCAGATTAGAGCCATAATGGAGACTAGGTATCTACCACCCCACTACCACTATGTGATTAGAGCCATAATGGAGACTAGGTATCTACCACCCCACTACCACTATCAGATTAGAGCCACAATGGAGACAAGGTATCTACCACCCCACTACCACTATCAGATTAGAGCCATAATGGAGACTAGGTATCTACCACCCCACTACCACTATCAGATTAGAGCCATAATGGAGACTAGGTATCTACCACCCCACTACCTCTATCAGATTAGAGCCATAATGGAGACTAGGTATCTACCACCCCACTACCACTATCAGATTAGAGCCATAATGGAGACTAGGTATCTACCACCCCACTACCACTATGTGATTAGAGCCATAATGGAGACTAGGTATCTACCACCCCACTAGCACTATCAGATTAGAGCCATAATGGAGACTAGACATCTCCACTATCAGATTAGAGCCATAAGGACACTAGACATCTACCACCCCACTACCACTATCAGATTAGAGCCATAATGGAGACTAGGTATCTACCACCCCACTACCTCTATCAGATTAGAGCCATAATGGAGACTAGGTATCTACCACACCACTACCACTATCAGATTATAGCCATAATGGAGACTAGGTATCTACCACCCCTCTACCTCTATCAGATTAGAGCCATAATGGAGACTAGGTATCTCCCACCCCACTACCACTATGTGATTAGAGCCATAATGGAGACTAGGTATCTACCACCCCACTAGCACTATCAGATTAGAGCCATAATGGAGACTAGACATCTCCACTATCAGATTAGAGCCATAAGGACACTAGACATCTACCACCCCACTACCACTATCAGATTAGAGCCATAATGGAGACTAGGTATCTACCACCCCACTACCTCTTTCAGATTAGAGCCATAATGGAGACTAGGTATCTACCACACCACTACCACTATCAGATTATAGCCATAATGGAGACTAGGTATCTACCACCCCTCTACCACTATCAGATTAGAGCCATAAGGGCACTAGGCATCTACCACCCCACTACCACTATCAGATTAGAGCCAAAAGGGCACTAGGCATCTACCACCCCGCTACCACTATCAAATTAGAGCCATAAGGGCACTAGACATGTACCACCCCACTACCACTATCAGATTAGAGCCATAATGGAAACTAGGTATCTACCACCCCACTACCACTATCAGATTAGAGCCATAAGGGCACTAGGCATCTATCACCCCACTACCACTATCAGATTAGAGCCATAAAGGCACTAGGCATCTACCACCCCACTACCACTATCAGATTAGAGCCATAATGGAGACTAGGTATCTATCACCCCACTACCACTATCAGATTAGAGCCATAATGGAGACTAGGTATCTACCACCCTACTACCACTATCAGATTAGAGCCATAATGGAGACTAGGTAACTACCACCCCACTACCACTACCAGATTAGAGCAATAATGGAGACTAGGTATCTACCACACCACTACCACTACCAGATTAGAGCCACAATGGAGACAAGGTATCTACCACCCCACTACCACTATCAGATTAGAGCCATAATGGAGACTAGGTATCTACCACCCCACTACCACTATCAGATTAGAGCCATAATGGAGACTAGGTATCTACCACCCCACTACCTCTATCAGATTAGAGCCATAATGGAGACTAGGTATCTACCACCCCACTACCACTATCAGATTAGAGCCATAATGGAGACTAGGTATCTACCACCCCACTACCACTATGTGATTAGAGCCATAATGGAGACTAGGTATCTACCACCCCACTAGCACTATCAGATTAGAGCCATAATGGAGACTAGACATCTCCACTATCAGATTAGAGCCATAAGGACACTAGACATCTACCACCCCACTACCACTATCAGATTAGAGCCATAATGGAGACTAGGTATCTACCACCCCACTACCTCTATCAGATTAGAGCCATAATGGAGACTAGGTATCTACCACACCACTACCACTATCAGATTATAGCAATAATGGAGACTAGGTATCTACCACCCCTCTACCTCTATCAGATTAGAGCCATAATGGAGACTAGGTATCTCCCACCCCACTACCACTATGTGATTAGAGCCATAATGGAGACTAGGTATCTACCACCCCACTAGCACTATCAGATTCGAGCCATAATTGAGACTAGACATCTCCACTATCAGATTAGAGCCATAAGGACACTAGACATCTACCACCCCACTACCACTATCAGATTAGAGCCATAATGGAGACTAGGTATCTACCACCCCACTACCTATATCAGATTAGAGCCATAATGGAGACTAGGTATCTACCACACCACTACCACTATCAGATTATAGCCATAATGGAGACTAGGTATCTACCACCCCTCTACCTCTATCAGATTAGAGCCATAATGGAGACTAGGTATCTCCCACCCCACTACCACTATCAGATTAGAGCCATAAAGGCACTAGGCATCTACCACCCACTACCACTATCAGATTAGAGACATAATGGAGACTAGATATCTACCACCCCACTACCGCTATCATATTAGAGCCATAAGGGCACTAGGCATCTACCACCCCACTACCACTACCAGATTAGAGCCATATGGGCACTAGGCATCTACCACCCCACTACTACTACCAGATTAGAGCCAAACGGAGACTAGACATCTACCACCCCACTACCACTACCAGATTAGAGCCATAATGGAGACTAGGTATCTACCACCCCACTACCACTATCAGATTAGAGCCATAATGGAGACTAGGTATCTACCACCCCACTACCACTATCAGATTAGAGCCATAAGGGCACTAGACATGTACCACCCCACTACCACTATCAGATTAGAGCCATAATGGAAACTAGGTATCTACCACCCCACTACCACTATCAGATTAGAGCCATAAGGGCACTAGGCATCTATCAACCCACTACCACTATCAGATTAGAGCCATAAAGGCACTAGGCATCTACCACCCCACTACCACTATCAGATTAGAGCCATAATGGAGACTAGGTATCTACCACCCCACTACCACTATCAGATTAGAGCCATAAGGGCACTAGGCATCTACCACCACACTACCACTATCAGATTAGAGCCATAAGGGCACTAGGCATCTACCACCCCGCTACCACTATAAGATTAGAGCCATAAGGGCACTAGACATGTACCACCCCACTACCACTATCAGATTAGAGCCATAATGGAAACTAGGTATCTACCACCCCACTACCACTATCAGATTAGAGCCATAAGGGCACTAGGCATCTATCACCCCACTACCACTATCAGATTAGAGCCATAAAGGCACTAGGCATCTACCACCCCACTACCACTATCAGATTAGAGGCATAATGGAGACTAGGTATCTACCACCCCACTACCACTATCAGATTAGAGCCATAAGGGCCCTAGGCATCTACCACCCCACTACCACTATCAGATTAGAGCCATAAAGGCACTAGGCATCTACCACCCCACTACCACTATCAGATTAGAGCCATAATGGAGACTAGGTATCTAGCACCCCACTACCACTATCAGATTAGAGCCATAATGGAGACTAGGTATCTACCACCCCACTACCACTACCAGATTAGAGCCATAATGGAGACTAGGTATCTACCACACCACTACCACTACCAGATTAGAGCCATAATGGAGACTAGTTATCTACCACCCCACTACCACTATGTGATTAGAGCCATAATGGAGACTAGGTATCTACCACCCCACTAGCACTATCAGATTAGAGCCATAATGGAGACTAGGTATCTACCACCCCACTACCTCTATCAGATTAGAGCCATAATGGAGACTAGGTATCTACCACCCCACTACCACTATCAGATTAGAGCCATAATGGAGACTAGGTATCTACCACCCCACTACCACTATGTGATTAGAGCCATAATGGAGACTAGGTATCTACCACCCCACTAGCACTATCAGATTAGAGCCATAATGGAGACTAGACATCTCCACTATCAGATTAGAGCCATAAGGACACTAGACATCTACCACCCCACTACCACTATCAGATTAGAGCCATAATGGAGACTAGGTATCTACCACCCCACTACCTCTATCAGATTAGAGCCATAATGGAGACTAGGTATCTACCACACCACTACCACTATCAGATTATAGCAATAATGGAGACTAGGTATCTACCACCCCTCTACCTCTATCAGATTAGAGCCATAATGGAGACTAGGTATCTCCCACCCCACTACCACTATGTGATTAGAGCCATAATGGAGACTAGGTATCTACCACCCCACTAGCACTATCAGATTAGAGCCATAATGGAGACTAGACATCTCCACTATCAGATTAGAGCCATAAGGACACTAGACATCTACCACCCCACTACCACTATCAGATTAGAGCCATAATGGAGACTAGGTATCTACCACCCCACTACCTATATCAGATTAGAGCCATAATGGAGACTAGGTATCTACCACACCACTACCACTATCAGATTATAGCCATAATGGAGACTAGGTATCTACCACCCCTCTACCTCTATCAGATTAGAGCCATAATGGAGACTAGGTATCTCCCACCCCACTACCACTATCAGATTAGAGCCATAAAGGCACTAGGCATCTACCACCCACTACCACTATCAGATTAGAGACATAATGGAGACTAGATATCTACCACCCCACTACCGCTATCATATTAGAGCCATAAGGGCACTAGGCATCTACCACCCCACTACCACTACCAGATTAGAGCCATATGGGCACTAGGCATCTACCACCCCACTACTACTACCAGATTAGAGCCAAACGGAGACTAGACATCTACCACCCCACTACCACTACCAGATTAGAGCCATAATGGAGACTAGGTATCTACCACCCCACTACCACTATCAGATTAGAGCCATAATGGAGACTAGGTATCTACCACCCCACTACCACTATCAGATTAGAGCCATAAGGGCACTAGACATGTACCACCCCACTACCACTATCAGATTAGAGCCATAATGGAAACTAGGTATCTACCACCCCACTACCACTATCAGATTAGAGCCATAAGGGCACTAGGCATCTATCAACCCACTACCACTATCAGATTAGAGCCATAAAGGCACTAGGCATCTACCACCCCACTACCACTATCAGATTAGAGCCATAATGGAGACTAGGTATCTACCACCCCACTACCACTATCAGATTAGAGCCATAAGGGCACTAGGCATCTACCACCACACTACCACTATCAGATTAGAGCCATAAGGGCACTAGGCATCTACCACCCCGCTACCACTATAAGATTAGAGCCATAAGGGCACTAGACATGTACCACCCCACTACCACTATCAGATTAGAGCCATAATGGAAACTAGGTATCTACCACCCCACTACCACTATCAGATTAGAGCCATAAGGGCACTAGGCATCTATCACCCCACTACCACTATCAGATTAGAGCCATAAAGGCACTAGGCATCTACCACCCCACTACCACTATCAGATTAGAGGCATAATGGAGACTAGGTATCTACCACCCCACTACCACTATCAGATTAGAGCCATAAGGGCCCTAGGCATCTACCACCCCACTACCACTATCAGATTAGAGCCATAAAGGCACTAGGCATCTACCACCCCACTACCACTATCAGATTAGAGCCATAATGGAGACTAGGTATCTAGCACCCCACTACCACTATCAGATTAGAGCCATAATGGAGACTAGGTATCTACCACCCCACTACCACTACCAGATTAGAGCCATAATGGAGACTAGGTATCTACCACACCACTACCACTACCAGATTAGAGCCATAATGGAGACTAGTTATCTACCACCCCACTACCACTATGTGATTAGAGCCATAATGGAGACTAGGTATCTACCACCCCACTAGCACTATCAGATTAGAGCCATAATGGAGACTAGACATCTCCACTATCAGATTAGAGCCATAAGGACACTAGACATCTACCACCCCACGACCACTATCAGATTAGAGCCATAATGGAGACTAGGTATCTACCACCCCACTACCACTATCAGATTAGAGCCATAAGGGCACTAGGCATCTACCACCACACTACCACTATCAGATTAGAGCCATAAGGGCACTAGGCATCTACCACCCCGCTACCACTATAAGATTAGAGCCATAAGGGCACTAGACATGTACCACCTCACTACCACTATCAGATTAGAGCCATAATGGAAACTAGGTATCTACCACCCCACTACCACTATCAGATTAGAGCCATAAGGGCACTAGGCATCTATCACCCCACTACCACTATAAGATTAGAGCCATAAAGGCACTACTCATCTACCACCCCACTACCACTATCAGATTAGAGCCATAATGGAGCCTAGGTATCTACCACCCCACTACCACTATCAGATTATAGCCATAATGGAGACTAGGTATCTACCACCCCACTACCACTATCAGATTAGAGCCATAAAGGCACGAGGCATCTACCACCCCACTACCACTATCAGATTAGAGCCATAATGGAGACTAGGTATCTAGCACCCCACTACCACTATCAGATTAGAGCCATAATGGAGACTAGGTATCTACCACCCCACTACCACTACCAGATTAGAGCCATAATGGAGACTAGGTATCTACCACACCACTACCACTACCAGATTAGAGCCATAATGGAGACTAGGTATCTACCACCCCACTACCACTATCAGATTAGAGCCATAATGGAGACTAGGTATCTACCACCCCACTACTACTATCAGATTAGAGCCATAATGGAGACTAGGTATCTACCACCCCTCTACCACTACCAGATTAGAGCCATAATGGAGACTAGGTATCTACCACCCCACTACCACTATCAGATTAGAGCCATAATGGAGACTAGGTATCTACCACCCCACTAGCACTATCAGATTAGAGCCATAATGGAGACTAGACATCTCCACTATCAGATTAGAGCCATAAGGACACTAGACATCTACCACCCCACTACCACTATCAGATTAGAGCCATAATGGAGACTAGGTATCTACCACCCCTCTACCTCTATCAGATTAGAGCCATAATGGAGACTAGGTATCTCCCACCCCACTACCACTATCAGATTAGAGCCATAAGGGCACTAGGCATCTACCACCCCACTACCACTACCAGATTAGAGCCATATGGGCACTAGGCATCTACCACCCCACTACTACTACCAGATTAGAGCCATAATGGAGACTCGACATCTACCACCCCACTACCACTACCAGATTAGAGCCATAATGGAGACTAGGTATCTACCACCCCACTACCACTATCAGATTAGAGCCATAATGGAGACTAGGTATCTACCACCCCACTACCACTATCAGATTAGAGCCATAAGGGCACTAGGCATCTACCACCCCACTACCACTATCAGATTAGAGCCAAAAGGGCACTAGGCATCTACCACCCCGCTACCACTATCAAATTAGAGCCATAAGGGCACTAGACATGTACCACCCCACTACCACTATCAGATTAGAGCCATAATGGAAACTAGGTATCTACCACCCCACTACCACTATCAGATTAGAGCCATAAGGGCACTAGGCATCTATCAACCCACTACCACTATCAGATTAGAGCCATAATGGAGACTAGGTATCTACCACCCCACTACCACTATCAGATTAGAGCCATAAGGGCACTAGGCATCTACCACCCCACTACCACTATCAGATTAGAGCCAAAAGGGCACTAGGCATCTACCACCCCGCTACCACTATCAAATTAGAGCCATAAGGGCACTAGACATGTACCACCCCACTACCACTATCAGATTAGAGCCATAATGGAAACTAGGTATCTACCACCCCACTACCACTATCAGATTAGAGCCATAAGGGCACTAGGCATCTATCACCCCACTACCACTATCAGATTAGAGCCATAAAGGCACTAGGCATCTACCACCCCACTACCACTATCAGATTAGAGCCATAATGGAGACTAGGTATCTACCACCCCACTACCACTATCAGATTAGAGCCATAATGGAGACTAGGTATCTACCACCCCACTACCACTATCAGATTAGAGCCATAATGGAGACTAGGTAACTACCACCCCACTACCACTACCAGATTAGAGCCATAATGGAGACTAGGTATCTACCACACCACTACCACTACCAGATTAGAGCCACAATGGAGACTAGGTATCTCCCACCCCACTACCACTATCAGATTAGAGCCATATGGGCACTAGGCATCTACCACCCCACTACTACTACCAGATTAGAGCCAAACGGAGACATCTACCACCCCACTACTACTACCAGATTAGAGCCATAAAGGAGACTAGTCATTTACCACCCCACTACCTCTATCAGATTAGAGCCATAATGGAGACTATGTATCTACCATTCCACTACCACTATCAGATTAAAGCCATAAGGGCACTAGGCATCTACCACCCCACTACCACTCTCAGATTAGAGCCATAATGGAGACTAGGTATCTTCCACCCCACTACCACTACCAGATTAGAGCCATAATGGAGACTAGGTATCTACCACCCCACTACCACTACCAAATTAGAGCCATTAGGGCACTAGGCATCTACCACCCCGCTACCACTATAAGATTAGAGCCATAAGGGCACTAGACATGTACCACCCCACTACCACTATCAGATTAGAGCCATAATGGAAACTAGGTATCTACCACCCCACTACCACTATCAGATTAGAGCCATAAGGGCACTAGGCATCTATCACCCCACTACCACTATCAGATTAGAGCCATAAAGGCACTAGGCATCTACCACCCCACTACCACTATCAGATTAGAGCCATAATGGAGCCTAGGTATCTACCACCCCACTACCACTATCAGATTATAGCCATAATGGAGACTAGGTATCTACCACCCCACTACCACTATCAGATTAGAGCCATAAAGGCACGAGGCATCTACCACCCAACTACCACTATCAGATTAGAGCCATAATGGAGACTAGGTATCTAGCACCCCACTACCACTATCAGATTAGAGCCATAATGGAGACTAGGTATCTACCACCCCACTACCACTACCAGATTAGAGCCATAATGGAGACTAGGTATCTACCACACCACTACCACTACCAGATTAGAGCCATAATGGAGACTAGGTATCTACCACCCCACTACCACTATCAGATTAGAGCCATAATGGAGACTAGGTATCTACCACCCCACTACTACTATCAGATTAGAGCCATAATGGAGACTAGGTATCTACCACCCCTCTACCACTACCAGATTAGAGCCATAATGGAGACTAGGTATCTACCACCCCACTACCACTATCAGATTAGAGCCATAATGGAGACTAGGTATCTACCACCCCACTAGCACTATCAGATTAGAGCCATAATGGAGACTAGACATCTCCACTATCAGATTAGAGCCATAAGGACACTAGACATCTACCACCCCACTACCACTATCAGATTAGAGCCATAATGGAGACTAGGTATCTACCACCCCTCTACCTCTATCAGATTAGAGCCATAATGGAGACTAGGTATCTCCCACCCCACTACCACTATCAGATTAGAGCCATAAGGGCACTAGGCATCTACCACCCCACTACCACTACCAGATTAGAGCCATATGGGCACTAGGCATCTACCACCCCACTACTACTACCAGATTAGAGCCATAATGGAGACTCGACATCTACCACCCCACTACCACTACCAGATTAGAGCCATAATGGAGACTAGGTATCTACCACCCCACTACCACTATCAGATTAGAGCCATAATGGAGACTAGGTATCTACCACCCCACTACCACTATCAGATTAGAGCCATAAGGGCACTAGGCATCTACCACCCCACTACCACTATCAGATTAGAGCCATAATGGAGACTAGGTATCTACCACCCCACTACCTCTATAAGATTAGAGCCATAAGGGCACTAGACATGTACCACCCCACTACCACTATCAGATTAGAGCCATAATGGAAACTAGGTATCTACCACCCCACTACCACTATCAGATTAGAGCCATAAGGGCACTAGGCATCTATCAACCCACTACCACTATCAGATTAGAGCCATAATGGAGACTAGGTATCTACCACCCCACTACCACTATCAGATTAGAGCCATAAGGGCACTAGGCATCTACCACCCCACTACCACTATCAGATTAGAGCCAAAAGGGCACTAGGCATCTACCACCCCGCTACCACTATCAAATTAGAGCCATAAGGGCACTAGACATGTACCACCCCACTACCACTATCAGATTAGAGCCATAATGGAAACTAGGTATCTACCACCCCACTACCACTATCAGATTAGAGCCATAAGGGCACTAGGCATCTATCACCCCACTACCACTATCAGATTAGAGCCATAAAGGCACTAGGCATCTACCACCCCACTACCACTATCAGATTAGAGCCATAATGGAGACTAGGTATCTACCACCCCACTACCACTATCAGATTAGAGCCATAATGGAGACTAGGTATCTACCACCCCACTACCACTATCAGATTAGAGCCATAATGGAGACTAGGTAACTACCACCCCACTACCACTACCAGATTAGAGCCATAATGGAGACTAGGTATCTACCACACCACTACCACTACCAGATTAGAGCCACAATGGAGACTAGGTATCTCCCACCCCACTACCACTATCAGATTAGAGCCATATGGGCACTAGGCATCTACCACCCCACTACTACTACCAGATTAGAGCCAAACGGAGACATCTACCACCCCACTACTACTACCAGATTAGAGCCATAAAGGAGACTAGTCATTTACCACCCCACTACCTCTATCAGATTAGAGCCATAATGGAGACTATGTATCTACCATTCCACTACCACTATCAGATTAAAGCCATAAGGGGCACTAGGCATCTACCACCCCACTACCACTCTCAGATTAGAGCCATAATGGAGACTAGGTATCTTCCACCCCACTACCACTACCAGATTAGAGCCATAATGGAGACTAGGTATCTACCACCCCACTACCACTACCAAATTAGAGCCATAATGGAGACTAGGTATCTACCACCCCACTACCACTATCAGATTAGAGCCATAATGGAGACTAGGTATCTACCACCCCACTACTACTATCAGATTAGAGCCATAATGGAGACTAGGTATCTACCACCCCTCTACCACTACCAGATTAGAGCCATAATGGAGACTAGGTATCTACCACCCCACTACCACTATCAGATTAGAGCCATAATGGAGACTAGGTATCTACCACCCCACTACCACTATCAGATTAGAGCCATAAGGGCACTAGGCATCTACCACCACACTACCACTATCAGATTAGAGCCATAATGGAGACTAGGTATCTACCACCCCACTACCCCTATCAGATTAGAGCCATAATGGAGACTAGGTATCTACCACCCCACTACCTCTATCAGATTAGAGCCATAATGGAGACTAGGTATCTACCACCCCACTACCACTATCAGATTAGAGCCATACGGGCTCTAGGCATCTACCACCCCACTACCACTATCAGATTAGAGCCATAATGGAGACTAGGTATCTATCACCCCACTACCATTATCAGATTAGAGCCATAAGGGCACTAGGCATTTACCACCCCACTACCACTATCAGATTAGAGCCATAATGGAGACTAGACATCTACCACTATCAGATTAGAGCCATAAGGACACTAGACATATACCACCCCACTACCATTATCAGATTAGAGCCATAAAGGCACTAGGCATCTACCACCCCACTACCACTATCAGATTAGAGCAATAATGGAGACTAGATATCTACCACCCCACTACCGCTATCATATTAGAGCCATAAGGGCACTAGGCATCTACCACCCCACTACCACTACCAGATTAGAGCCATATGGGCACTAGGCATCTACCACCCCACTACTACTACCAGATTAGAGCCAAAATGGAGACTAGACATCTACCACCCCACTACTACTACCAGATTAGAGCCATAAGGGAGACTAGTCATTTACCACCCCACTACCTCTATCAGATTAGAGCCATAATGGAGACTATGTATCTACCATTCCACTACCACTATCAGATTAAAGCCATAAGGGCACTAGGCATCTACCACCCCACTACCACTATCAGATTAGAGCCATAATGGAGACTAGGTATCTACCACCCCACTACCACTATCAGATTAGAGCCATAATGGAGACTAGGTATCTTCCACCCCACTTCCTCTATCAGATTAGAGCCATAATGGAGACTAGGTAACTTCCACCCCACTACCACTACCAAATTAGACCCATAATGGAGACTAGGTATCTACCACCCACTACCACTATCAGATTAGAGCCATAATGGAGACTAGGTATCTACCACCCCACTACTACTATCAGATTAGAGCCATAATGGAGACTAGGTATCTACCACCCCTCTACCACTACCAGATTAGAGCCATAATGGAGACTAGGTATCTACCACCCCACTACCACTATCAGATTAGAGCCATAATGGAGACTAGGTATCTACCACCCCACTACCACTATCAGATTAGAGCCATAATGGAGACTAGGTATCTTCCACCCCACTTCCTCTATCAGATTAGAGCCATAATGGAGACTAGGTAACTTCCACCCCACTACCACTACCAAATTAGACCCATAATGGAGACTAGGTATCTACCACCCACTACCACTATCAGATTAGAGCCATAATGGAGACTAGGTATCTACCACCCCACTACTACTATCAGATTAGAGCCATAATGGAGACTAGGTATCTACCACCCCTCTACCACTACCAGATTAGAGCCATAATGGAGACTAGGTATCTACCACCCCACTACCACTATCAGATTAGAGCCATAAGGGGACTAGGCATCTACCACCCCACTACCACTATCAGATTAGAGCCAAAAGGGCACTAGGCATCTACCACCCCGCTACCACTATCAGATTAGAGCCATAAGGGCACTAGACATGTACCACCTCACTACCACTATCAGATTAGAGCCATAATGGAAACTAGGTATCTACCACCCCACTACCACTATCAGATTAGAGCCATAAGGGCACTAGGCATCTATCACCCCACTACCACTATCAGATTAGAGCCATAAAGGCACTAGGCATCTACCACCCCACTACCACTATCAGATTAGAGCCATAATGGAGACTAGGTATCTACCACCCCACTACCACTATCAGATTAGAGCCATAATGGAGACAAGGTATCTACCACCCCACTACCACTATCAGATTAGAGCCATAATGGAGACTAGGTATCTACCACCCCACTACCACTATCAGATTAGAGCCATAATGGAGACTAGGTATCTACCACCCCACTACCTCTATCAGATTAGAGCCATAATGGAGACTAGGTATCTACCACCCCACTACCTCTATAAGATTAGAGCCATAAGGGCACTTGGCATCTACCACCCCACTACCAATATCAGATTAGAGCCATAATGGAGACTAGGTATCTACCACCCCACTACCACTACCAGATTAGAGCCATAATGGAGACAAGGTATCTACCACCCCACTACCACTATCAGATTAGAGCCATAATGGAGACTAGGTATCTACCACCCCACTACCACTATCAGATTAGAGCCATAATGGAGACTAGGTATCTACCACCCCACTACCTCTATCAGATTAGAGCCATAATGGAGACTAGGTATCTACCACCCCACTACCTCTATAAGATTAGAGCCATAAGGGCACTTGGCATCTACCACCCCACTACCAATATCAGATTAGAGCCATAAAGGCACTAGGCATCTACCACCCCACTACCACTATCAGATTAGAGCCATAATGGAGACTAGGTATCTACCACCCCACTACCATTATCAGATTAGAGCCATAAAGGCACTAGGCATCTACCACCCCACTACCACTATCAGATTAAAGCCATAATGGAGACTAGACATCTACCACTATCAAATTAGAGCCATAAGGACACTAGACATCTACCACCCCACTACCACTATCAGATTAGAGCCATAATGGAGACTAGGTATCTACCACCCCACTACCTATATCAGATTATAGCCATAATGGAGACTAGGTATCTACCACCCCTCTACCTCTATCAGATTAGAGCCATATTGGAGATTAGGTATCTACCACCCCACTACCACTATGTGATTAGAGCCATAATGGAGAATAGGTATATACCACCCCACTACCACTATCAGATTAGAGCCATAATGGAGACTAGGTTTCTACCACCCCACTACCACTATCAGATTAGAGCCATAAAGGCACTAGGCATCTACCACCCCACTACCACTATCAGATTAGAGCCATAAAGGCACTAGGCATCTACCACCCCACTACCACTATCAGATTAGAGCAATAATGGAGACTAGGTATCTACCACCCCACTACCACTATCAGATTAGAGCCATAAGGGCACTAGGCATCTATCACCCCAATACCACTATCAGATTAGAGCCATAAAGGCACTTGGCATCTACCACCCCACTACCACTATCAGATTAGAGCCATAATGGAGACTAGGTATCTACCACACCACTACCACTATCAGAGTAGAGCCATAATGGAGACTAGGTATCTATCACCCCACTACCATTATCAGATTAGAGCCATAATGGAGACTAGGTATCTACCACCCCACTACCACTATCAGATTAGAGCCATAATGGAGACTAGGTAACTACCACCCCACTACCACTACCAGATTAGAGCCATAATGGAGACTAGGTATCTACCACACCACTACCACTACCAGATTAGAGCCATAATGGAGACAAGGTATCTACCACCCCACTACCACTATCAGATTAGAGCCATAATGGAGACTAGGTATCTACCACCCCACTACCACTAACAGATTAGAGCCATAATGGAGACTAGGTATCTACCACCCCACTACCTCTATCAGATTAGAGCCATAATGGAGACTAGGTATCTACCACCCCACTACCTCTATAAGATTAGAGCCATAAGGGCACTTGGCATCTACCACCCCACTACCAATATCAGATTAGAGCCATAAAGGCACTAGGCATCTACCACCCCACTACCACTATCAGATTAGAGCCATAATGGAGACTAGGTATCTACCACCCCACTACCAATATCAGATTAGAGCCATAATGGAGACTAGGTATCTATCACCCCACTACCATTATCAGATTAGAGCCATAAAGGCACTAGGCATCTACCACCCCACTACCACTATCAGATTAGAGCCATAATGGAGACTAGGTATCTACCACCCCACTACCTATATCAGATTAGAGCCATAATGGAGACTAGGTATCTACCACCCCACTACCACTATCAGATTATAGCCATAATGGAGACTAGGTATCTACCACCCCTCTACCTCTATCAGATTAGAGCCATATTGGAGACTAGTTATCTACCACCCCACTACCACTATGTGATTAGAGCCATAATGGAGACTAGGTATATACCACCCCACTACCACTATCAGATTAGAGCCATAATGGAGACTAGGTTTCTACCACCCCACTACCACTATCAGATTAGAGCCATAAAGGCACTAGGCATCTACCACCCCACTACCACTATCAGATTAGAGCCATAAAGGCACTAGGCATCTACCACCCCACTACCACTATCAGATTAGAGCAATAATGGAGACTAGGTATCTACCACCCCACTACCACTATCAGATTAGAGCCATAAGGGCACTAGGCATCTATCACCCCACTACCACTATCAGATTAGAGCCATAAAGGCACTTGGCATCTACCACCCCACTACCACTATCAGATTAGAGCCATAATGGAGACTAGGTATCTACCACACCACTACCACTATCAGATTAGAGCCATAATGGAGACTAGGTATCTATCACCCCACTACCATTATCAGATTAGAGCCATAATGGAGACTAGGTATCTACCACCCCACTACCACTATCAGATTAGAGCCATAATGGAGACTAGGTAACTACCACCCCACTACCACTACCAGATTAGAGCCATAATGGAGACTAGGTATCTACCACACCCCTACCACTACCAGATTAGAGCCATAATGGAGACAAGGTATCTACCACCCCACTACCACTATCAGATTAGAGCCATAATGGAGACTAGGTATCTACCACCCCACTACCACTATCAGATTAGAGCCATAATGGAGACTAGGTATCTACCACCCCACTACCTCTATCAGATTAGAGCCATAATGGAGACTAGGTATCTACCACCCCACTACCTCTATAAGATTAGAGCCATAAGGGCACTTGGCATCTACCACCCCACTACCAATATCAGATTAGAGCCATAAAGGCACTAGGCATCTACCACCCCACTACCACTATCAGATTAGAGCCATAATGGAGACTAGGTATCTACCACCCCACTACCAATATCAGATTAGAGCCATAATGGAGACTAGGTATCTATCACCCCACTACCATTATCAGATTAGAGCCATAAAGGCACTAGGCATCTACCACCCCACTACCACTATCAGATTAGAGCCATAATGGAGACTAGGTATCTACCACCCCACTACCTATATCAGATTAGAGCCATAATGGAGACTAGGTATCTACCACCCCACTACCACTATCAGATTATAGCCATAATGGAGACTAGGTATCTACCACCCCTCTACCTCTATCAGATTAGAGCCATATTGGAGACTAGGTATCTACCACCCCACTACCACTATGTGATTAGAGCCATAATGGAGACTAGGTATATACCACCCCACTACCACTATCAGATTAGAGCCATAATGGAGACTAGGTTTCTACCACCCCACTACCACTATCAGATTAGAGCCATAAAGGCACTAGGCATCTACCACCCCACTACCACTATCAGATTAGAGCCATAAAGGCACTAGGCATCTACCACCCCACTACCACTATCAGATTAGAGCAATAATGGAGACTAGGTATCTACCACCCCACTACCACTATCAGATTAGAGCCATAAGGGCACTAGGCATCTATCACCCCACTACCACTATCAGATTAGAGCCATAAAGGCACTTGGCATCTACCACCCCACTACCACTATCAGATTAGAGCCATAATGGAGACTAGGTATCTACCACCCCACTACCACTATCAGATTAGAGCCATAATGGAGACTAGGTATCTATCACCCCACTACCATTCTCAGATTAGAGCCATAAAGGCACTAGGCATCTACCACCCCACTACCACTATCAGATTAGAGCCATAATGGAGACTAGACATCTACCACTATCAGATTAGAGCCATAAGGACACTAAACATCTACCACCCCACTACCACTATCAGATTAGAGCCATAATGGAGACTAGGTATCTACCACCCCACTACCTATATCAGATTAGAGCCAAAATGGAGACTAGGTATCTACCACCCCACTACCACTATCAGATTATAGCCATAATGGAGACTAGGTATCTACCACCCCACTACCTCTATCAGATTAGAGCCATATTGGAGACTAGGTATCTACCACCCCACTACCACTATGTGATTAGAGCCATAATGGAGACTAGGTATCTACCACCCCACTACCACTATCAGATTAGAGCCATAATGGAGACTAGGTTTCTACCACCCCACTACCACTATCAGATTAGAGCCATATTGGAGACTAGGTATCTACCACCCCACTACCACTATGTGATTAGAGCCATAATGGAGACTAGGTATCTACCACCTCACTACCACTATCAGATTAGAGCCATAATGGAGACTAGGTTTCTACCACCCCACTACCACTATCAGATTAGAGCCATAAAGGCACTAGGCATCTACCACCCCACTACCTCTATAAGATTAGAGCCATAAGGGCACTTGGCATCTACCACCCCACTACCAATATCAGATTAGAGCCATAAAGGCACTAGGCATCTACCACCCCACTACCACTATCAGATTAGAGCCATAATGGAGACTAGGTATCTACCACCCCACTACCAATATCAGATTAGAGCCATAATGGAGACTAGGTATCTATCACCCCACTACCATTATCAGATTAGAGCCATAAAGGCACTAGGCATCTACCACCCCACTACCACTATCAGATTAGAGCCATAATGGAGACTAGGTATCTACCACCCCACTACCTATATCAGATTAGAGCCATAATGGAGACTAGGTATCTACCACCCCACTACCACTATCAGATTATAGCCATAATGGAGACTAGGTATCTACCACCCCTCTACCTCTATCAGATTAGAGCCATATTGGAGACTAGTTATCTACCACCCCACTACCACTATGTGATTAGAGCCATAATGGAGACTAGGTATATACCACCCCACTACCACTATCAGATTAGAGCCATAATGGAGACTAGGTTTCTACCACCCCACTACCACTATCAGATTAGAGCCATAAAGGCACTAGGCATCTACCACCCCACTACCACTATCAGATTAGAGCCATAAAGGCACTAGGCATCTACCACCCCACTACCACTATCAGATTAGAGCAATAATGGAGACTAGGTATCTACCACCCCACTACCACTATCAGATTAGAGCCATAAGGGCACTAGGCATCTATCACCCCACTACCACTATCAGATTAGAGCCATAAAGGCACTTGGCATCTACCACCCCACTACCACTATCAGATTAGAGCCATAATGGAGACTAGGTATCTACCACACCACTACCACTATCAGATTAGAGCCATAATGGAGACTAGGTATCTATCACCCCACTACCATTATCAGATTAGAGCCATAATGGAGACTAGGTATCTACCACCCCACTACCACTATCAGATTAGAGCCATAATGGAGACTAGGTAACTACCACCCCACTACCACTACCAGATTAGAGCCATAATGGAGACTAGGTATCTACCACACCCCTACCACTACCAGATTAGAGCCATAATGGAGACAAGGTATCTACCACCCCACTACCACTATCAGATTAGAGCCATAATGGAGACTAGGTATCTACCACCCCACTACCACTATCAGATTAGAGCCATAATGGAGACTAGGTATCTACCACCCCACTACCTCTATCAGATTAGAGCCATAATGGAGACTAGGTATCTACCACCCCACTACCTCTATAAGATTAGAGCCATAAGGGCACTTGGCATCTACCACCCCACTACCAATATCAGATTAGAGCCATAAAGGCACTAGGCATCTACCACCCCACTACCACTATCAGATTAGAGCCATAATGGAGACTAGGTATCTACCACCCCACTACCAATATCAGATTAGAGCCATAATGGAGACTAGGTATCTATCACCCCACTACCATTATCAGATTAGAGCCATAAAGGCACTAGGCATCTACCACCCCACTACCACTATCAGATTAGAGCCATAATGGAGACTAGGTATCTACCACCCCACTACCTATATCAGATTAGAGCCATAATGGAGACTAGGTATCTACCACCCCACTACCACTATCAGATTATAGCCATAATGGAGACTAGGTATCTACCACCCCTCTACCTCTATCAGATTAGAGCCATATTGGAGACTAGGTATCTACCACCCCACTACCACTATGTGATTAGAGCCATAATGGAGACTAGGTATATACCACCCCACTACCACTATCAGATTAGAGCCATAATGGAGACTAGGTTTCTACCACCCCACTACCACTATCAGATTAGAGCCATAAAGGCACTAGGCATCTACCACCCCACTACCACTATCAGATTAGAGCCATAAAGGCACTAGGCATCTACCACCCCACTACCACTATCAGATTAGAGCAATAATGGAGACTAGGTATCTACCACCCCACTACCACTATCAGATTAGAGCCATAAGGGCACTAGGCATCTATCACCCCACTACCACTATCAGATTAGAGCCATAAAGGCACTTGGCATCTACCACCCCACTACCACTATCAGATTAGAGCCATAATGGAGACTAGGTATCTACCACCCCACTACCACTATCAGATTAGAGCCATAATGGAGACTAGGTATCTATCACCCCACTACCATTCTCAGATTAGAGCCATAAAGGCACTAGGCATCTACCACCCCACTACCACTATCAGATTAGAGCCATAATGGAGACTAGACATCTACCACTATCAGATTAGAGCCATAAGGACACTAAACATCTACCACCCCACTACCACTATCAGATTAGAGCCATAATGGAGACTAGGTATCTACCACCCCACTACCTATATCAGATTAGAGCCAAAATGGAGACTAGGTATCTACCACCCCACTACCACTATCAGATTATAGCCATAATGGAGACTAGGTATCTACCACCCCACTACCTCTATCAGATTAGAGCCATATTGGAGACTAGGTATCTACCACCCCACTACCACTATGTGATTAGAGCCATAATGGAGACTAGGTATCTACCACCCCACTACCACTATCAGATTAGAGCCATAATGGAGACTAGGTTTCTACCACCCCACTACCACTATCAGATTAGAGCCATATTGGAGACTAGGTATCTACCACCCCACTACCACTATGTGATTAGAGCCATAATGGAGACTAGGTATCTACCACCTCACTACCACTATCAGATTAGAGCCATAATGGAGACTAGGTTTCTACCACCCCACTACCACTATCAGATTAGAGCCATAAAGGCACTAGGCATCTACCACCCCACTACCACTTTCAGATTAGAGCCATAAAGGCACTAGGCATCTACCACCCCACTACCACTATCAGATTAGAGCAATAATGGAGACTAGGTATCTACCACCCCACTACCACTATCAGATTAGAGCCATAAGGGCACTAGGCATCTATCACCCGACTACCACTATCAGATTAGAGCCATAAAGGCACTAGGCATCTACCACCCCACTACCACTATCAGATTAGAGCCATAATGGAGACTAGACATCTACCACTATCAGATTAGAGCCATAAGGACACTAGACATCTACCACCCCACTACGACTATCAGATTAGAGCCATAATGGAGACTAGGTATCTACCACCCCACTACCTATATCAGATTAGAGCCAAAATGGAGACTAGGTATCTACCACCCCACTACCTCTATCAGATTATAGGCATAATGGAGACCAGGTATCTACCACCCCACTACCTATATCAGATTAGAGCCATATTGGAGACTAGGTATCTACCACCCCACTACCACTATGTGATTAGAGCCATAATGGAGACTAGGTATCTACCACCCCACTACCACTATCAGATTAGAGCCATAATGGAGACTAGACATCTACCACTATCAGATTAGAGCCATAAGGACACTAAACATCTACCACCCCACTACCACTATCAGATTAGAGCCATAATGGAGACTAGGTATCTACCACCCCACTACCAATATCAGATTAGAGCCATAATGGAGACTAGGTATCTATCACCCCACTACCATTATCAGATTAGAGCCATAAAGGCACTAGGCATCTACCACCCCACTACCACTATCAGATTAGAGCCATAATGGAGACTAGGTATCTACCACCCCACTACCTATATCAGATTAGAGCCATAATGGAGACTAGGTATCTACCACCCCACTACCACTATCAGATTATAGCCATAATGGAGACTAGGTATCTACCACCCCTCTACCTCTATCAGATTAGAGCCATATTGGAGACTAGGTATCTACCACCCCACTACCACTATGTGATTAGAGCCATAATGGAGACTAGGTATATACCACCCCACTACCACTATCAGATTAGAGCCATAATGGAGACTAGGTTTCTACCACCCCACTATCACTTTCAGATTAGAGCCATAAAGGCACTAGGCATCTACCACCCCACTACCACTATCAGATTAGAGCCATAAAGGCACTAGGCATCTACCACCCCACTACCACTATCAGATTAGAGCAATAATGGAGACTAGGTATCTACCACCCCACTACCACTATCAGATTAGAGCCATAAGGGCACTAGGCATCTATCACCCCACTACCACTATCAGATTAGAGCCATAAAGGCACTTGGCATCTACCACCCCACTACCACTATCAGATTAGAGCCATAATGGAGACTAGGTATCTACCACCCCACTACCACTATCAGATTAGAGCCATAATGGAGACTAGGTATCTATCACCCCACTACCATTCTCAGATTAGAGCCATAAAGGCACTAGGCATCTACCACCCCACTACCACTATCAGATTAGAGCCATAATGGAGACTAGACATCTACCACTATCAGATTAGAGCCATAAGGACACTAAACATCTACCACCCCACTACCACTATCAGATTAGAGCCATAATGGAGACTAGGTATCTACCACCCCACTACCTATATCAGATTAGAGCCAAAATGGAGACTAGGTATCTACCACCCCACTACCACTATCAGATTATAGCCATAATGGAGACTAGGTATCTACCACCCCACTACCTCTATCAGATTAGAGCCATATTGGAGACTAGGTATCTACCACCCCACTACCACTATGTGATTAGAGCCATAATGGAGACTAGGTATCTACCACCCCACTACCACTATCAGATTAGAGCCATAATGGAGACTAGGTTTCTACCACCCCACTACCACTATCAGATTAGAGCCATATTGGAGACTAGGTATCTACCACCCCACTACCACTATGTGATTAGAGCCATAATGGAGACTAGGTATCTACCACCTCACTACCACTATCAGATTAGAGCCATAATGGAGACTAGGTTTCTACCACCCCACTACCACTATCAGATTAGAGCCATAAAGGCACTAGGCATCTACCACCCCACTACCACTTTCAGATTAGAGCCATAAAGGCACTAGGCATCTACCACCCCACTACCACTATCAGATTAGAGCAATAATGGAGACTAGGTATCTACCACCCCACTACCACTATCAGATTAGAGCCATAAGGGCACTAGGCATCTATCACCCGACTACCACTATCAGATTAGAGCCATAAAGGCACTAGGCATCTACCACCCCACTACCACTATCAGATTAGAGCCATAATGGAGACTAGACATCTACCACTATCAGATTAGAGCCATAAGGACACTAGACATCTACCACCCCACTACGACTATCAGATTAGAGCCATAATGGAGACTAGGTATCTACCACCCCACTACCTATATCAGATTAGAGCCAAAATGGAGACTAGGTATCTACCACCCCACTACCTCTATCAGATTATAGGCATAATGGAGACCAGGTATCTACCACCCCACTACCTATATCAGATTAGAGCCATATTGGAGACTAGGTATCTACCACCCCACTACCACTATGTGATTAGAGCCATAATGGAGACTAGGTATCTACCACCCCACTACCACTATCAGATTAGAGCCATAATGGAGACTAGGTTTCTACCACCCCACTACCACTATCAGATTAGAGCCATAAAGGCACTAGGCATCTATCACCCCACTACCACTATCAGATTAGAGCCATAAAGGCACTAGGCATCTACCACCCCAATACCACTATCAGATTAGAGCCATAATGGAGACTAGGTATCCACCACCCCACTACCTCTATCAGATTAGAGCCATAATAGAGACTAGGTATCTACCACCCCACTACCTCTATAAGATTAGAGCCATAAGGGCACTTGGCATCTACCACCCCTCTACCACTATCAGATTAGAGCCATAAAGGCACTAGGCATCTACCACCCCACTACTACTATCAGATTAGAGCCATAATGGAGACTAGACATCTACCACTATCCGATTAGAGCCATAAAGGCACTAGGCATCTACCACCCCACTACCACTATCAGATTAGAGCCATAATGGAGACTAGGTATCTACCACCCCACTACCACTATCAGATTAGAGCCATAATGGAGACTAGGTATCTATCACCCCACTACCATTATCAGATTAGAGCCATAAAGGCACTAGGCATCTACCACCCCACTACCTCTATCAGATTAGAGCCATATTGGAGACTAGGTATCTACCACCCCACTACCACTATGTGATTAGAGCCATAAAGGCACTAGGCATCTACCACCCCACTACCACTATCAGATTAGAGCCATAATGGAGACTAGACATCTACCACCCCACTACCACTATCAGATTAGAGCCATAATGGAGACTAGGTATCTACCACCCCACTACCTATATCAGATTAGAGCCATAATGGAGACTAGGTATCTACCACCCCACTACCACTATCAGATTATAGCCATAATGGAGACTAGGTATCTACCACCCCTCTACCTCTATCAGATTAGAGCCATATTGGAGACTAAGTATCTACCACCCCACTACCACTATGTGATTAGAGCCATAATGGAGACTAGGTATCTACCACCCCACTACCACTATCAGATTAGAGCCATAATGGAGACTAGGTATCTACCACCCCACTACCACTATCAGATTAGAGCCATAATGGAGACTAGGTATCTATCACCCCACTACCATTATCAGATTAGAGCCATAAAGGCACTAAGCATCTACCACCCCACTACCACTATCAGATTAGAATCATAATGGAGACTAGACATCTACCACTATCAGATTAGAGCCATAAGGACACTAGACATCTACCACCCCACTACCACTATCAGATTAGAGCCATAATGGAGACTAGGTATCTACCACCCCACTACCTATATCAGATTAGAGCCATAATGGAGACTAGGTATCTACCACCCCACTACCACTATCAGATTAGAGCCATAATGGAGACTAGGTTTCTACCACCCCACTACCACTATCAGATTAGAGCCATAAAGGCACTAGGCATCTACCACCCCACTACCACTATCAGATTAGAGCCATAATGGAGACTAGGTATCTACCACCCCTCTACCACTACCAGATTAGAGCCATAATGGAGACTAGGTATCTACCACCCCACTAGCACTATCAGATTAGAGCCATAATGGAGACTAGGTATCTACCACCCCACTACCACTATCAGATTAGAGCCATAAGGGCACTAGGCATCTACCACCACACTACCACTATCAGATTAGAGCCATAATGGAGACTAGGTATCTACCACCCCACTACCTCTATCAGATTAGAGCCATAATGGAGACTAGGTATCTACCACCCCACTACCTCTATCAGATTAGAGCCATAATGGAGACTAGGTATCTACCACCCCACTACCACTATCAGATTAGAGCCATACGGGCTCTAGGCATCTACCACCCCACTACCACTATCATATTAGAGCCATAATGGAGACTAGGTATCTATCACCCCACTACCATTATCAGATTAGAGCCATAAGGGCACTAGGCATTTACCACCCCACTACCACTATCAGATTAGAGCCATAATGGAGACTAGACATCTACCACTATCAGATTAGAGCCATAAGGACACTAGACATATACCACCCCACTACCACCATCAGATTAGAGCCATAATGGAGACTAGGTATCTTCCACCCCACTACCTCTATCAGATTAGAGCAATAATGGAGACTAGGTATCTACCACCCCACTACCACTATCAGATTATAGCCATAATGGAGACTAGGTATCTACCACCCCTCTACCTCTATCAGATTAGAGCCATAATGGAGACTAGGTATCTACCACCCCACTACCACTATCAGATTAGAGCCATAAAGGCACTAGGCATCTACCACCCCACTACCACTATCAGATTAGAGCAATAATGGAGACTAGATATCTACCACCCCACTACCGCTATCATATTAGAGCCATAAGGGCACTAGGCATCTACCACCCCACTACCACTACCAGATTAGAGCCATATGGGCAATAGGCATCTACCACCCCACTACTACTACCAGATTAGAGCCAAAACGGAGACTAGACATCTACCACCCCACTACTACTACCAGATTAGAGCCATAAGGGAGACTAGTCATTTACCACCCCACTACCTCTATCAGATTAGAGCCATAATGGAGACTATGTATCTACCATTCTTCTACCACTATCAGATTAAAGCCATAAGGGCACTAGGCATCTACCACCCCACTACCACTATCAGATTAGAGCCATAATGGAGACTAGGTATCTACCACCCCACTACCACTATCAGATTAGAGCCATAATGGAGATTGGGTATCTTCCACCCCACTACCTCTATCAGATTAGAGCCATAATGGAGACTAGGTATCTTCCACCCCACTACCACTACCAAATTAGAGCCATAATGGAGACTAGGTATCTACCACCCCACTACCACTATCAGATTAGAGCCATAAAGGCACAAGGCATCTACCACCCCACTACCTCTATCAGATTAGAGCCATATTGGAGACTAGGTATCTACCACCCCACTACCACTATGTGATTAGAGCCATAAAGGCACTAGGCATCTACCACCCCACTACCACTATCAGATTAGAGCCATAATGGAGACTAGACATCTACCACTATCAGATTAGAGCCATAAGGACACTAGACATCTACCACCCCACTACCACTATCAGATTAGAGCCATAATGGAGACTAGGTATCTACCACCCCACTACCTATATCAGATTAGAGCCATAATGGAGACTAGGTATCTACCACCCCACTACCACTATCAGATTATAGCCATAATGGAGACTAGGTATCTACCACCCCTCTACCTCTATCAGATTAGAGCCATATTGGAGACTAAGTATCTACCACCCCACTACCACTATGTGATTAGAGCCATAATGGAGACTAGGTATCTACCACCCCACTACCACTATCAGATTAGAGCCATAATGGAGACTAGGTTTCTACCACCCCACTACCACTATCAGATTAGAGCCATAATGGAGACTAGGTATCTATCACCCCACTACCATTATCAGATTAGAGCCATAATGGAGACTAGGTATCTATCACCCCACTACCATTATCAGATTAGAGCCATAAAGGCACTAGGCATCTACCACCCCACTACCATTATCAGATTAGAGCCATAAGGGCACTAGGCATCTACCACCCCACTACCACTATCAGATTAGAGCCATAATGGAGACTAGACATCTACCACTATCAGATTAGAGCCATAAGGACACTAGACATCTACCTTCCCACTACCACTATCAGATTAGAGCCATAATGGAGACTAGGTATCTACCACCCCACTACCTATATCAGATTAGAGCCATAATGGAGACTAGGTATCTACCACCCCACTACCACTATCAGATTATAGCCATAATGGAGACTAGGTATCTACCACCCCTCTACCTCTATCAGATTAGAGCCATATTGGAGACTAGGTATCTACCACCCCACTACCACTATGTGATTAGAGCCATAATGGAGACTAGGTATCTACCACCCCACTACCACTATCAGATTAGAGCCATAAAGGCACTAGGCATCTACCACCCCACTACCACTATCAGATTAGAGCCATAATGGAGACTAGGTATCTACCACCCCACTACCACTATGTGATTAGAGCCATAATGGAGACTAGGTATCTACCACCCCACTACCACTATCAGATTAGAGCCATAATGGAGACTAGGTTTCTACCACCCCACTACCACTATCAGATTAGAGCCATAAAGGCACTAGGCATCTACCACCCCACTACCACTATCAGATTAGAGCCATAATGGAGACTAGGTATCTACCACCCCTCTACCACTACCAGATTAGAGCCATAATGGAGACTAGGTATCTACCACCCCACTAGCACTATCAGATTAGAGCCATAATGGAGACTAGGTATCTACCACCCCACTACCACTATCAGATTAGAGCCATACGGGCTCTAGGCATCTACCACCCCACTACCACTATCAGATTAGAGCCATAATGGAGACTAGGTATCTATCACCCCACTACCATTATCAGATTAGAGCCATAAGGGCACTAGGCATTTACCACCCCACTACCACTATCAGATTAGAGCCATAATGGAGACTAGACATCTACCACTATCAGATTAGAGCCATAAGGACACTAGACATATACCACCCCACTACCACCATCAGATTAGAGCCATAATGGAGACTAGGTATCTTCCACCCCACTACCTCTATCAGATTAGAGCCTTAATGGAGACTAGATATCTACCACCCCTCTACCTCTATCAGATTAGAGCCATAATGGAGACTAGGTATCTACCACCCCACTACCACTATCAGACTAGAGCCATAAAGGCACTAGGCATCTACCACCCCACTACCACTATCAGATTAGAGCAATAATGGAGACTAGATATCTACCACCCCACTACCGCTATCATATTAGAGCCATAAGGGCACTAGGCATCTACCACCCCACTACCACTACCAGATTAGAGCCATATGGGCAATAGGCATCTACCACCCCACTACTACTACCAGATTAGAGCCAAAACGGAGACTAGACATCTACCACCCCACTACTACTACCAGATTAGAGCCATAAGGGAGACTAGTCATTTACCACCCCACTACCTCTATCAGATTAGAGCCATAATGGAGACTATGTATCTACCATTCTTCTACCACTATCAGATTAAAGCCATAAGGGCACTAGGCATCTACCACCCCACTACCACTATCAGATTAGTGCCATAATGGAGAATAGGTATCTACCACCCCACTACCACTATCAGATTAGAGCCATAATGGAGACTAGGTATCTACCACCCCACTAACACTATCAGATTAGAGCCATAATGGAGACTAGGTATCTACCACCCCACTACCACTATGTGATTAGAGCCATAATGGAGACTAGGTATCTACCACCCCACTACCACTATCAGATTAGAGCCATAAAGGCACTAGGCATCTACCACCCCACTACCACTATCAGATTAGAGCAATAATGGAGACTAGGTATCTACCACCCCACTACCACTATCAGATTAGAGCCATAAAGGCACTAGGCATCTTCCACCCCACTACCACTATCAGATTAGAGCCATAATGGAGACTAGGTATCTACCACCCCTCTACCACTACCAGATTAGAGCCATAATGGAGACTAGGTATCTACCACCCCACTAGCACTATCAGATTAGAGCCATAATGGAGACTAGGTATCTACCACCCCACTACCACTATCAGATTAGAGCCATAAGGGCACTAGGTATCTATCACCCCACTACCATTATCAGATTAGAGCCATAAAGGCACTAGGCATCTACCACCCCACTACCATTATCAGATTAGAGCCATAAGGGCACTAGGCATCTACCACCCCACTACCACTATCAGATTAGAGCCATAAAGGCACTAGGCATCTACCACCCCACTACCACTATCAGATTAGAGCAATAATGGAGACTAGGTATCTACCACCCCACTACCACTATCAGATTAGAGCCATAAGGGCACTAGGCATCTATCACCCCACTACCACTATCAGATTAGAGCCATAAAGGCACTAGGCATCTACCACCCCACTACCACTATCAGATTAGAGCCATAATGGAGACTAGGTATCTACCACCCCACTACCACTATCAGATTAGAGCCATAATGGAGACTAGGTATCTATCACCCCACTACCATTATCAGATTAGAGCCATAAAGGCACTAGGCATCTACCACCCCACTACCACTATCAGATTAGAGCCATAATGGAGACTAGACATCTACCACCATCAGATTAGAGCCATAAGGACACTAGACATCTACCACCCCACTACCACTATCAGATTAGAGCCATAATGGAGACTAGGTATCTACCACCCCACTACCTATATCAGATTAGAGCCAAAATGGAGACTAGGTATCTACCACCCCACTACCACTATCAGATTATAGCCATAATGGAGACTAGGTATCTACCACCCCTCTACCTCTATCAGATTAGAGCCATATTGGAGACTAGGTATCTACCACCCCACTACCACTATGTGATTAGAGCCATAATGGAGACTAGGTATCTACCACCCCACTACCACTATCAGATTAGAGCCATAATGGAGACTAGGTTTCTACCACCCCACTACCACTATCAGATTAGAGCCATAAAGGCACTAGGCATCTACCACCCCACTACCACTATCAGATTAGAGCCATAATGGAGACTAGGTATCTACCACCCCTCTACCACTACCAGATTAGAGCCATAATGGAGACTAGGTATCTACCACCCCACTAGCACTATCAGATTAGAGCCATAATGGAGACTAGGTATCTACCACCCCACTACCACTATCAGATTAGAGCCATAAGGGCACTAGGCATCTACCACCACACTACCACTATCAGATTAGAGCCATAATGGAGACTAGGTATCTACCACCCCACTACCTCTATCAGATTAGAGCCATAATGGAGACTAGGTATCTACCACCCCACTACCTCTATCAGATTAGAGCCATAATGGAGACTAGGTATCTACCACCCCACTACCACTATCAGATTAGAGCCATACGGGCTCTAGGCATCTACCACCCCACTACCACTATCAGATTAGAGCCATAATGGAGACTAGGTATCTATCACCCCACTACCATTATCAGATTAGAGCCATAAGGGCACTAGGCATTTACCACCCCACTACCACTATCAGATTAGAGCCATAATGGAGACTAGACATCTACCACTATCAGATTAGAGCCATAAGGACACTAGACATATACCACCCCACTACCACCATCAGATTAGAGCCATAATGGAGACTAGGTATCTTCCACCCCACTACCTCTATCAGATTAGAGCCATAATGGAGACTAGGTATCTACCACCCCACTACCACTATCAGATTATAGCCATAATGGAGACTAGGTATCTACCACCCCTCTACCTCTATCAGATTAGAGCCATAATGGAGACTAGGTATCTACCACCCCACTACCACTATCAGATTAGAGCCATAAAGGCACTAGGCATCTACCACCCCACTACCACTATCAGATTAGAGCAATAATGGAGACTAGATATCTACCACCCCACTACCGCTATCATATTAGAGCCATAAGGGCACTAGGCATCTACCACCCCACTACCACTACCAGATTAGAGCCATATGGGCAATAGGCATCTACCACCCCACTACTATTATCAGATTAGAGCCATAAGGGCACTAGGCATTTACCACCCCACTACCACTATCAGATTAGAGCCATAATGGAGACTAGACATCTACCACTATCAGATTAGAGCCATAAGGACACTAGACATATACCACCCCACTACCACCATCAGATTAGATTAGCCCGTCTGGTGTTCAACTTTCCCAAGTTCTCTCACGTCACCCCGCTCCTCCGCTCTCTCCACTGGCTTCCAGTTGAAGCTCGCATCCGCTACAAGACCATGGTGCTTGCCTACGGAGCTGTGAGGGGAACGGCACCTCCGTACCTTCAGGCTCTGATCAGGCCCTACACCCAAACAAGGGCACTGCGTTCATCCACCTCTGGCCTGCTCGCCTCCCTACCTCTGAGGAAGTACAGTTCCCGCTCAGCCCAGTCAAAACTGTTCGCTGCTCTGGCACCCCAATGGTGGAACAAACTCCCTCACGACGCCAGGTCAGCGGAGTCAATCACCACCTTCCGGAGACACCTGAAACCCCACCTCTTTAAGGAATACCTAGGATAGGATAAAGTAATCCTTCTAACCCCCCCCCCCCCTTAAAAGAGTTAGATGCACTATTGTAAAGTGGTTGTTCCACTGGATATCATAAGGTGAATGCACCAATTTGTAAGTCGCTCTGGATAAGAGCGTCTGCTAAATGACTTAAATGTAAATGTAAATGTACTACTACCAGATTAGAGCCAAAACGGAGACTAGACATCTACCACCCCACTACTACTACCAGATTAGAGCCATAAGGGAGACTAGTCATTTACCACCCCACTACCTCTATCAGATTAGAGCCATAATGGAGACTATGTATCTACCATTCTTCTACCACTATCAGATTAAAGCCATAAGGGCACTAGGCATCTACCACCCCACTACCACTATCAGATTAGAGCCATAATGGAGACTAGGTATCTACCACCCCACTACCACTATCAGATTAGAGCCATAATGGAGACTAGGTATCTACCACCCCACTACCACTATCAGATTAGAGCCATAATGGAGACTAGGTATCTACCACCCCACTACCACTATGTGATTAGAGCCATAATGGAGACTAGGTATCTTCCACCCCACTTCCACTATCAGATTAGAGCCATAAAGGCACTAGGCATCTACCACCCCACTACCACTATCAGATTAGAGCAATAATGGAGACTAGGTATCTACCACCCCACTACCACTATCAGATTAGAGCCATAAGGGCACTAGGCATCTATCACCCCACTACCACTATCAGATTAGAGCCATAAAGGCACTAGGCATCTACCACCCCACTACCACTATCAGATTAGAGCCATAATGGAGACTAGGTATCTACCACCCCACTACCACTATCAGATTAGAGCCATAATGGAGACTAGGTATCTATCACCCCACTACCATTATCAGATTAGAGCCATAAAGGCACTAGGCATCTACCACCCCACTACCACTATCAGATTAGAGCCATAATGGAGACTAGACATCTACCACTATCAGATTAGAGCCATAAGGACACTAGACATCTACCACCCCACTACCACTATCAGATTAGAGCCATAATGGAGACTAGGTATCTACCACCCCACTACCACTATCAGATTATAGCCATAATGGAGACTAGGTATCTACCACCCCACTACCTATATCAGATTAGAGCCAAAATGGAGACTAGGTATCTACCACCCCACTACCACTATCAGATTATAGCCATAATGGAGACTAGGCATCTACCACCCCACTACCTATATCAGATTAGAGCCATAATGGAGACTAGGTATCTACCACCCCACTACCACTATCAGATTATAGCCATAATGGAGACTAGGTATCTACCACCCCTCTACCTCTATCAGATTAGAGACATATTGGAGACTTGGTATCTACCACCCCACTACCACTATGTGATTAGAGCCATAATGGAGACTAGGTTTCTACCACCCCACTACCACTATCAGATTAGAGCCATAATGGAGACTAGGTATCTACCACCCCACTACCACTATCAGATTAGAGCCATAAGGGCACTAGGCATCTACCACCCCACTACCTCTATCAGATTAGAGCCATAAAGGCACTAGGCATCTATCACCCCACTACCACTATCAGATTAGAGCCATGAAGGCACTTGGCATCTACCACCCCACTACCACTATCAGATTAGAGCCATAATGGAGACTAGGTATCTACCACCCCACTACCACTATCAGATTAGAGCCATAATGGAGACTAGACATCTACCACTATCAGATTAGAGCCATAAGGACACTAGACATCTACCACCCCACTACCACTATCAGATTAGAGCCATAATGGAGACTAGGTATCTACCACCCCACTACCTGTATCAGATTAGAGCCATAATGGAGACTAGGTATCTACCACCCCACTACCACTATCAGATTATAGCCATAATGGAGACTAGGTATCTACCACCCCTCTACCTCTATCAGATTAGAGCCATATTTGAGACTAGGTATCTACCACCCCACTACCACTATGTGATTAGAGCCATAATGGAGACTAGGTATCTACCACCCCACTACCACTATCAGATTAGAGCCATAATGGAGACTAGGTTTCTACCACCCCACTACCACTATCAGATTAGAGCCATAAAGGCACTAGGCATCTACCACCCCACTACCACTATCAGATTAGAGCCATAATGGAGACTAGGTAACTACCACCCCACTACCACTACCAGATTAGAGCCATAATAGAGACTAGGTATCTACCACACCACTACCACTACCAGATTAGAGCCATAATGGAGACTAGGTATCTACCACCCCACTACCACTATCAGATTAGAGCCATAATGGAGACTAGGTATCTACCACCCCACTACCACTATCAGATTAGAGCCATAATGGAGACTAGGTATCTACCACCCCACTACCTCTATAAGATTAGAGCCATAATGGAGACTAGGTATCTACCACCCCACTACCTCTATAAGATTAGAGCCATAAGGGCACTTGGCATCTACCACCCCACTACCACTATCAGATTAGAGCCATAAAGGCACTAAGCATCTACCACCCCACTACCACTATCAGATTAGAGCCATAATGGAGACTAGGTATCTACCACCCCACTACCACTATCAGATTAGAGCCATAATGGAGACTAGGTATCTACCACCCCACTACCTCTATAAGATTAGAGCCATAATGGAGACTAGGTATCTACCACCCCACTACCTCTATAAGATTAGAGCCATAAGGGCACTTGGCATCTACCACCCCACTACCACTATCAGATTAGAGCCATAAAGGCACTAAGCATCTACCACCCCACTACCACTATCAGATTAGAGCCATAATGGAGACTAGGTATCTACCACCCCACTACCACTATCAGATTAGAGCCATAATCGAGACTAGGTATCTATCACCCCACTACCATTATCAGATTAGAGCCATAAAGGCACTAGGCATCTACCACCCCACTACCACTATCAGATTAAAGCCATCATGGAGACTAGACATCTACCACTATCAGATTAGAGCCATAAGGACACTAGACATCTACCACCCCACTACCACTATCAGATTAGAGCCATAATGGAGACTAGGTATCTACCACCCCACTACCTATATCAGATTAGAGCCATAATGGAGACTAGGTATCTACCACCCCACTACCACTATCAGATTATAGCCATAATGGAGACTAGGTATCTACCACCACTCTACCTCTATCAGATTAGAGCCATATTGGAGACTAGGTATCTACCACCCCACTACCACTATGTGATTAGAGCCATAATGGAGACTAGGTATCTACCACCCCACTACCACTATCAGATTAGAGCCATAATGGAGACTAGGTTTCTACCACCCCACTACCACTATCAGATTAGAGCCATAAAGGCACTAGGCATCTACCACCCCACTACCACTATCAGATTAGAGCCATAAAGGCACTAGGCATCTACCACCCCACTACCACTATCAGATTAGAGCAATAATGGAGACTAGGTATCTACCACCCCACTACCACTATCAGATTAGAGCCATAAGGGCACTAGGCATCTATCACCCCACTACCACTATCAGATTAGAGGCATATAGGTACTTGGCATCTACCACCCCACTACCACTATCAGATTAGAGCCATAATGGAGACTAGGTATCTACCACCCCACTACCTATATCAGATTAGAGCCAAAATGGAGACTAGGTATCTACCACCCCACTACCACTATCAGATTATAGCCATAATGGAGACTAGGTATCTACCACCCCTCTACCTCTATCAGATTAGAGCCATATTGGAGACTAGGTATATACCACCCCACTACCACTATGTGATTAGAGCCATAATGGAGACTAGGTATCTACCACCCCACTACCACTATCAGATTAGAGCCATAATGGAGACTAGGTTTCTACCACCCCACTACCACTATCAGATTAGAGCCATAAAGGCACTAGGCATCTACCACCCCACTACCACTATCAGATTAGAGCCATAATGGAGACTAGGTAACTACCACCCCACTACCACTACCAGATTAGAGCCATAATAGAGACTAGGTATCTACCACACCACTACCACTACCAGATTAGAGCCATAATGGAGACTAGGTATCTACCACCCCACTACCACTATCAGATTAGAGCCATAATGGAGACTAGGTATCTACCACCCCACTACCACTATCAGATTAGAGCCATAATGGAGACTAGGTATCTACCACCCCACTACCTCTATAAGATTAGAGCCATAATGGAGACTAGGTATCTACCACCCCACTACCTCTATAAGATTAGAGCCATAAGGGCACTTGGCATCTACCACCCCACTACCACTATCAGATTAGAGCCATAAAGGCACTAAGCATCTACCACCCCACTACCACTATCAGATTAGAGCCATAATGGAGACTAGGTATCTACCACCGCACTACCACTATCAGATTAGAGCCATAATGGAGACTAGGTATCTACCACCCCACTACCACTATCAGATTAGAGCCATAATGGAGACTAGGTATCTATCACCCCACTACCATTATCAGATTAGAGCCATAAAGGCACTAGGCATCTACCACCCCACTACCACTATCAGATTAGAGCCATAATGGAGACTAGACATCTACCACTATCAGATTAGAGCCATAAGGACACTAGACATCTACCACCCCACTACCACTATCAGATTAGAGCCATAATGGAGACTAGGTATCTACCACCCCACTACCTATATCAGATTAGAGCCATAATGGAGACTAGGTATCTACCACCCCACTACCACTATCAGATTATAGCCATAATGGAGACTAGGTATCTACCACCCCTCTACCTCTATCAGATTAGAGCCATATTGGAGACTAGGTATCTACCACCCCACTACCACTATGTGATTGGAGCCATAATGGAGACTAGGTATCTACCACCCCACTACCACTATCAGATTAGAGCCATAATGGAGACTAGGTTTCTACCACCCCACTACCACTATCAGATTAGAGCCATAAAGGCACTAGGCATCTGCCACCCCACTACCACTATCAGATTAGAGCCATAAAGGCACTAGGCATCTACCACCCCACTACCACTATCAGATTAGAGCAATAATGGAGACTAGGTATCTACCACCCCACTACCACTATCAGATTAGAGCCATAAGGGCACTAGGCATCTATCACCCCACTACCACTATCAGATTAGAGCCATAAAGGCACTTGGCATCTACCACCCCACTACCACTATCAGATTAGAGCCATAATGGAGACTAGGTATCTACCACCGCACTACCACTATCAGATTAGAGCCATAATGGAGACTAGGTATCTACCACCCCACTACCACTATCAGATTAGAGCCATAATGGAGACTAGGTATCTATCACCCCACTACCATTATCAGATTAGAGCCATAAAGGCACTAGGCATCTACCACCCCACTACCACTATCAGATTAGAGCCATAATGGAGACTAGACATCTACCACTATCAGATTAGAGCCATAAGGACACTAGACATCTACCACCCCACTACCACTATCAGATTAGAGCCATAATGGAGACTAGGTATCTACCACCCCACTACCTATATCAGATTAGAGCCATAATGGAGACTAGGTATCTACCACCCCACTACCACTATCAGATTATAGCCATAATGGAGACTAGGTATCTACCACCCCTCTACCTCTATCAGATTAGAGCCATATTGGAGACTAGGTATCTACCACCCCACTACCACTATGTGATTAGAGCCATAATGGAGACTAGGTATCTACCACCCCACTACCACTATCAGATTAGAGCCATAATGGAGACTAGGTATCTACCACCCCACTACCACTATCAGATTAGAGCCATAATGGAGACATCAACCACCCCACTACCACTATCAGATTAGAGCCATAATGGAGACTAGGTATCTACCACCCCTCTACCACTACCAGATTAGAGCCATAATGGAGACTAGGTATCTACCACCCCACTACCACTATCAGATTAGAGCCATAATGGAGACTAGGTATCTACCACCCCACTACCTATATCAGATTAGAGCCATAATGGAGACTAGGTATCTACCACCCCACTACCACTATCAGATTATAGCCATAATGGAGACTAGGTATCTACCACCCCTCTACCTCTATCAGATTAGAGCCATATTGGAGACTAGGTATCTACCACCCCACTACCACTATGTGATTAGAGCCATAATGGAGACTAGGTATCTACCACCCCACTACCACTATCAGATTAGAGCCATAATGGAGACTAGGTATCTACCACCCCACTACCACTATCAGATTAGAGCCATAATGGAGACATCAACCACCCCACTACCACTATCAGATTAGAGCCATAATGGAGACTAGGTATCTACCACCCCTCTACCACTACCAGATTAGAGCCATAATGGAGACTAGGTATCTACCACCCCACTACCACTATCAGATTAGAGCCATAATGGAGACTAGGTATCTACCACCCCACTACCTATATCAGATTAGAGCCAAAATGGAGACTAGGTATCTACCACCCCACTACCACTATCAGATTATAGCCATAATGGAGACTAGGTATCTACCACCCCTCTACCTCTATCAGATTAGAGCCATATTGGAGACTAGGTATCTACCACCCCACTACCACTATGTGATTAGAGCCATAATGGAGACTAGGTATCTACCACCCCACTACCTCTATCAGATTAGAGCCATAATGGAGACTAGGTTTCTACCACCCCACTACCACTATCAGATTAGAGCCATAAAGGCACTAGGCATCTACCACCCCACTACCACTATCAGATTAGAGCCATAATGGAGACTAGGTAACTACCACCCCACTACCACTACCAGATTAGAGCCATAATGGAGAATAGGTATCTACCACACCACTACCACTACCAGATTAGAGCCATAATGGAGACTAGGTATCTACCACCCCACTACCACTATCAGATTAGAGCCATAATGGAGACTGGGTATCTACCACCCCACTACCACTATCAGATTAGAGCCATAATGGAGACTAGGTATCTACCACCCCACTACCTCTATAAGATTAGAGCCATAATGGAGACTAAGTATCTACCACCCCACCACCTCTATAAGATTAGAGCCATAAGGGCACTTGGCATCTACCACCCCACTACCACTATCAGATTAGAGCCATAATGGAGACTAGGTATCTACCACCCCACTACCACTATCAGATTAGAGCCATAAGGGCACTAGGCATCTATCACCCCACTACCACTATCAGATTAGAGCCATAAAGGCACTTGGCATCTACCACCCCACTACCACTATCAGATTAGAGCCATAATGGAGACTAGGTATCTACCACCGCACTACCACTATCAGATTAGAGCCATAATGGAGACTAGGTATCTACCACCCCACTACCACTATCAGATTAGAGCCATAATGGAGACTAGGTATCTATCACCCCACTACCATTATCAGATTAGAGCCATAAAGGCACTAGGCATCTACCACCCCACTACCACTATCAGATTAGAGCCATAATGGAGACTAGACATCTACCACTATCAGATTAGAGCCATAAGGACACTAGACATCTACCACCCCACTACCACTATCAGATTAGAGCCATAATGGAGACTAGGTATCTACCACCCCACTACCTATATCAGATTAGAGCCATAATGGAGACTAGGTATCTACCACCCCACTACCACTATCAGATTATAGCCATAATGGAGACTAGGTATCTACCACCCCTCTACCTCTATCAGATTAGAGCCATATTGGAGACTAGGTATCTACCACCCCACTACCACTATGTGATTAGAGCCATAATGGAGACTAGGTATCTACCACCCCACTACCACTATCAGATTAGAGCCATAATGGAGACTAGGTATCTACCACCCCACTACCACTATCAGATTAGAGCCATAATGGAGACATCAACCACCCCACTACCACTATCAGATTAGAGCCATAATGGAGACTAGGTATCTACCACCCCTCTACCACTACCAGATTAGAGCCATAATGGAGACTAGGTATCTACCACCCCACTACCACTATCAGATTAGAGCCATAATGGAGACTAGGTATCTACCACCCCACTACCTATATCAGATTAGAGCCAAAATGGAGACTAGGTATCTACCACCCCACTACCACTATCAGATTATAGCCATAATGGAGACTAGGTATCTACCACCCCTCTACCTCTATCAGATTAGAGCCATATTGGAGACTAGGTATCTACCACCCCACTACCACTATGTGATTAGAGCCATAATGGAGACTAGGTATCTACCACCCCACTACCTCTATCAGATTAGAGCCATAATGGAGACTAGGTTTCTACCACCCCACTACCACTACCAGATTAGAGCCATAATGGAGAATAGGTATCTACCACACCACTACCACTACCAGATTAGAGCCATAATGGAGACTAGGTATCTACCACCCCACTACCACTATCAGATTAGAGCCATAATGGAGACTAGGTATCTACCACCCCACTACCACTATCAGATTAGAGCCATAATGGAGACTAGGTATCTACCACCCCACTACCTCTATAAGATTAGAGCCATAATGGAGACTAAGTATCTACCACCCCACCACCTCTATAAGATTAGAGCCATAAGGGCACTTGGCATCTACCACCCCACTACCACTATCAGATTAGAGCCATAATGGAGACTAGACATCTACCACTATCAGATTAGAGCCATAAGGACACTAGACATCTACCACCCCACTACCACTATCAGATTAGAGCCATAATGGAGACTAGGTATCTACCACCCCACTACCTATATCAGATTAGAGCCATAATGGAGACTAGGTATCTACCACCCCACTACCACTATCAGATTATAGCCATAATGGAGACTAGGTATCTACCACCACACTACCTCTATCAGATTAGAGCCATATTGGAGACTAGGTATCTACCACCCCACTACCACTATCAGATTAGAGCTATAATGGAGACTAGGTTTCTACCACCCCACTACCACTATCAGATTAGAGCCATAAAGGCACTAGGCATCTACCACCCCACTACCACTATCAGATTAGAGCCATAAAGGCACTAGGCATCTACCACCCCACTACCACTATCAGATCAGAGCAATAATGGAGACTAGGTATCTACCACCCCACTACCACTATCAGATTAGAGCCATAAGGGCACTAGGCATCTATCACCCCACTACCACTATCAGATTAGAGCCATAAAGGCACTAGGCATCTACCACCCCACTACCACTATCAGATTAGAGCCATAATGGAGACTAGGTATCTACCACCCCACTACCACTATCAGATTAGAGCCATAATGGAGACTAGCTATCTATCACCCCACTACCATTATCAGATTAGAGCCATAAAGGCACTAGGCATCTACCACCCCACTACCACTATCAGATTAGAGCCATAATGGAGACTAGGTATCTACCACCCCACTACCTCTATCAGATTAGAGCCATAATGGAGACTAGGTATCTACCACCCCACTACCACTATCAGATTATAGCCATAATGGAGACTAGGTATCTACCACCCCTCTACCTCTATCAGATTAGAGCCATATTGGAGACTAGGTATCTACCACCCCACTACCACTATGTGATTAGAGCCATAATGGAGACTAGGTATCTACCACCCCACTACCACTATCAGATTAGAGCCATAATGGAGACTAGGTTTCTACCACCCCACTACCACTATCAGATTAGAGCCATAATGGAGACTAGACATCTACCACTATCAGATTAGAGGCATAAGGACACTAGACATCTACCACCCCACTACCACTATCAGATTAGAGCCATAATGGAGACTAGGTATCTACCACCCCACTACCTCTATCAGATTAGAGCCATAATGGAGACTAGGTATCTACCACCCCACTACCACTATCAGATTATAGCCACAATGGAGACTAGGTATCTACCACCCCACTACCTATATCAGATTAGAGCCATAATGGAGACTAGGTATCTACCACCCCACTACCACTATCAGATTATAGCCATAATGGAGACTAGGTATCTACCACCACACTACCTCTATCAGATTAGAGCCATATTGGAGACTAGGTATCTACCACCCCACTACCACTATCAGATTAGAGCTATAATGGAGACTAGGTTTCTACCACCCCACTACCACTATCAGATTAGAGCCATAAAGGCACTAGGCATCTACCACCCCACTACCACTATCAGATTAGAGCCATAAAGGCACTAGGCATCTACCACCCCACTACCACTATCAGATCAGAGCAATAATGGAGACTAGGTATCTACCACCCCACTACCACTATCAGATTAGAGCCATAAGGGCACTAGGCATCTATCACCCCACTACCACTATCAGAGTAGAGCCATAAAGGCACTAGGCATCTACCACCCCACTACCACTATCAGATTAGAGCCATAATGGAGACTAGGTATCTACCACCCCACTACCACTATCAGATTAGAGCCATAATGGAGACTAGCTATCTATCACCCCACTACCATTATCAGATTAGAGCCATAAAGGCACTAGGCATCTACCACCCCACTACCACTATCAGATTAGAGCCATAATGGAGACTAGGTATCTACCACCCCACTACCTCTATCAGATTAGAGCCATAATGGAGACTAGGTATCTACCACCCCACTACCACTATCAGATTATAGCCATAATGGAGACTAGGTATCTACCACCCCTCTACCTCTATCAGATTAGAGCCATATTGGAGACTAGGTATCTACCACCCCACTACCACTATGTGATTAGAGCCATAATGGAGACTAGGTATCTACCACCCCACTACCACTATCAGATTAGAGCCATAATGGAGACTAGGTTCCTACCACCCCACTACCACTATCAGATTAGAGCCATAATGGAGACTAGACATCTACCACTATCAGATTAGAGGCATAAGGACACTAGACATCTACCACCCCACTACCACTATCAGATTAGAGCCATAATGGAGACTAGGTATCTACCACCCCACTACCTCTATCAGATTAGAGCCATAATGGAGACTAGGTATCTACCACCCCACTACCACTATCAGATTATAGCCACAATGGAGACTAGGTATCTACCACCCCTCTACCTCTATCAGATTAGAGCCATATTGGAGACTAGGTATCTACCACCCCACTACCACTATGTGATTAGAGCCATAATGGAGACTAGGTATCTACCACCCCACTACCACTATCAGATTAGAGCCATAATGGAGACTAGGTTTCTACCACCCCACTACCACTATCAGATTAGAGCCATAAAGGCACTAGGCATCTACCACCCCACTACCACTATCAGATTAGAGCCATAAAGGCACTAGGCATCTACCACCCCACTACCACTATCAGATTAGAGCAATAATGGAGACTAGGTATCTACCACCCCACTACCACTATCAGATTAGAGCCATAAGGGCACTAGGCATCTATCACCCCACTACCACTATCATATTATAGCCATAATGGAGACTAGGTATCTACCACCCCTCTACCTCTATCAGATTAGAGCCATATTGGAGACTAGGTAACTACCACCCCACTACCACTACCAGATTAGAGCCATAATGGAGACTAGGTATCTACCACACCACTACCACTACCAGATTAGAGCCATAATGGAGACTAGGTATCTACCACCCCACTACCACTATCAGATTAAAGCCATAATGGAGACTAGGTATCTACCACCCCACTACCACTATCAGATTAGAGCCATAATGTAGACTAGGTATCTACCACCCCACTACCTCTATAAGATTAGAGCCATAATGGAGACTAGGTATCTACCACCCCACCACCTCTATAAGATTAGAGCCATAAGGGCACTTGGCATCTACCACCCCACTACCACTATCAGATTAGAGCCATAAAGGCACTAGGCATCTACCACCCCACTACCACTATCAGATTAGAGCCATAATGGAGACTAGGTATCTACCACCCCACTACCACTATCAGATTAGAGCCATAATGGAGACTAGGTATCTACCACCCCACTACCACTATCAGATTATAGCCATAATGGAGACTAGGTATCTACCACCCCACTACCACTATCAGATTAGAGCCATAAAGGCACTAGGCATCTACCACCCCACTACCACTATCAGATTAGAGCAATAATGGAGACTAGGTATCTACCACCCCACTACCACTATCAGATTAGAGCCATAAAGGCACTAGGCATCTACCATCCCATTACCACTATCAGATTAGAGCCATAATGGAGACTAGGTATCTACCACCCCACTACCACTATCAGATTAGAGCCATAATGGAGACTAGGGATCTACCACCCCACTAGCACTATCAGATTAGAGCCATAATGGAGACTAGACATCTACCACTATCAGATTAGAGCCATAAGGACACTAGACATCTACCACCCCACTACCACTATCAGATTAGAGCCAAAATGGAGACTAGGTATCTACCACCCCACTACCACTATCAGATTATAGCCATAATGGAGACTAGGTATCTACCACCCCTCTACCTCTATCAGATTAGAGCCATTTTGGAGACTAGGTATCTACCACCCCACTACCACTATGTGATTAGAGCCATAATGGAGACTAGGTATCTACCACCCCACTACCACTACCAGATTAGAGCCATAATGGAGACTAGGTATCTACCACCCCACTACCACTACCAGATTAGAGCCATAATGGAGACTAGACATCTACCACCCCTCTACCTCTATCAGATTAGAGCCATATTGGAGACTAGGTATCTACCACCCCACTACCACTATGTGATTAGAGCCATAATGGAGACTAGGTATCTACCACCCCACTACCACTATCAGATTAGAGCCATAATGGAGACTAGGTTTCTACCACCCCACTACCACTATCAGATTAGAGCCATAAAGGCACTAGGCATCTACCACCCCACTACCACTATCAGATTAGAGCCATAAAGGCACTAGGCATCTACCACCCCACTACCACTATCAGATTAGAGCCATAATGGAGACTAGGTATCTACCACCCCACTACCACTATGTGATTAGAGCCATAATGGAGACTAGGTATCTACCACCCCACTACCACTATCAGATTAGAGCCATAATGGAGACTAGGTTTCTACCACCCCACTACCACTATCAGATTAGAGCAATAAAGGCACTAGGCATCTACCACCCCACTACCACTATCAGATTAGAGCCATAAAGGCACTAGGCATCTACCACCCCACTACCACTATCAGATTAGAGCCATAAAGGCACTAGGCATCTACCACCCCACTACCACTATCAGATTAGAGCCATAATGGAGACTAGGTATCTACCACCCCACTACCACTATCAGATTAGAGCCATAATGGAGACTAGCTATCTATCACCCCACTACCATGATCAGATTAGAGCCATAAAGGCACTAGGCATCTACCACCCCACTACCACTATCAGATTAGAGCCATAATGGAGACTAGGTATCTACCACCCCACTACCTATATCAGATTAGAGCCAAAATGGAGACTAGGTATCTACCACCCCACTACCACTATCAGATTATAGCCATAATGGAGACTAGGTATCTACCACCCCTCTACCTCTATCAGATTAGAGCCATATTGGAGACTAGGTATCTACCACCCCACTACCACTATGTGATTAGAGCCATAATGGAGACTAGGTATCTACCACCCCACTACCACTACCAGATTAGAGCCATAATGGAGACTAGACATCTACCACCCCACTACCTCTATCAGATTAGAGCCATAATGGAGACTAGGTATCTACCACCCCTCTACCTCTATCAGATTAGAGCCATATTGGAGACTAGGTATCTACCAACCCACTACCACTATGTGATTAGAGCCATAATGGAGACTAGGTATCTACCACCCCACTACCACTATCAGATTAGAGCCATAATGGAGACTAGGTTTCTACCACCCCACTACCACTATCAGATTAGAGCCATAAAGGCACTAGGCATCTACCACCCCACTACCACTATCAGATTAGAGCCATAAAGGCACTAGGCATCTACCACCCCACTACCACTATCAGATTAGAGCCATAATGGAGACTAGGTATCTACCACCCCACTACCTCTATCAGATTAGAGCCATAATGGAGACTAGGTATCTACCACCCCACTACCACTATCAGATTATAGCCATAATGGAGACTAGGTATCTACCACCCCTCTACCTCTATCAGATTAGAGCCATATTGGAGACTAGGTATCTACCACCCCACTACCACTATGTGATTAGAGCCATAATGGAGACTAGGTATCTACCACCCCACTACCACTATCAGATTAGAGCCATAATGGAGACTAGGTATCTACCACCCCACTACCACTATCAGATTAGAGCCATAAAGGCACTAGGCATCTACCACCCCACTACCACTATCAGATTAGAGCCATAAAGGCACTAGGCATCTACCACCCCACTACCACTATCAGATTAGAGCAATAATGGAGACTAGGTATCTACCACCCCACTACCACTATCAGATTAGAGCCATAAGGGCACTAGGCATCTATCACCCCACTACCACTATCAGATTAGAGCCATAAAGGCACTTGGCATCTACCACCCCACTACCACTATCAGATTAGAGCCATAATGGAGACTAGGTATCTACCACCCCACTACCTATATCAGATTAGAGCCATAATGGAGACTAGGTTTCTACCACCCCACTACCACTATCAGATTAGAGCCATAAAGGCACTAGGCATCTACCACCCCACTACCACTATCAGATTAGAGCCATAAAGGCACTAGGCATCTACCACCCCACTACCACTATCAGATTAGAGCAATAATGGAGACTAGGTATCTACCACCCCACTACCACTATCAGATTAGAGCCATAAGGGCACTAGGCATCTATCACCCCACTACCACTCTACCTCTATCAGATTAGAGCCATATTGGAGACTAGGTAACTACCACCCCACTACCACTACCAGATTAGAGCCATAATGGAGACTAGGTATCTACCACACCACTACCACTACCAGATTAGAGTCATAATGGAGACTAGGTATCTACCACCCCACTACCACTATCAGATTAAAGCCATAATGGAGACTAGGTATCTACCACCCTACTACCACTATCAGATTAGAGCCATAATGTAGACTAGGTATCTACCACCCCACTACCTCTATAAGATTAGAGCCATAATGGAGACTAGGTATCTACCACCCCACCACCTCTATAAGATTAGAGCCATAAGGGCACTTGGCATCTACCACCCCACTACCACTATCAGATTAGAGCCATAAAGGCACTAGGCATCTACCACCCCACTACCACTATCAGATTAGAGCCATAATGGAGACTAGGTATCTACCACCCCACTACCACTATCAGATTAGAGCCATAATGGAGACTAGGTATCTACCACCCCACTACCACTATCAGATTATAGCCATAATGGAGACTAGGTATCTACCACCCCACTACCACTATCAGATTAGAGCCATAAAGGCACTAGGCATCTACCACCCCACTACCACTATCAGATTAGAGCAATAATGGAGACTAGGTATCTACCACCCCACTACCACTGTCAGATTAGAGCCATAAGGGCACTAGGCATCTATCACCCCACTACCACTATCAGATTAGAGCCATAAAGGCACTAGGCATCTACCACCCCACTACCACTATCAGATTAGAGCCATAATGGAGACAAGGTATCTACCACCCCACTACCAATATCAGATTAGAGCCATAATGGAGACTAGGTATCTACCACCCCACTACCACTATCAGATTAGAGCCATAAAGGCACTAGGCATCTACCACCCCACTACCACTATCAGATTAGAGCCATAAAGGCACTAGGCATCTACCATCCCATTACCACTATCAGATTAGAGCCATAATGGAGACTAGGTATCTACCACCCCACTACCACTATCAGATTAGAGCCATAATGGAGACTAGGGATCTACCACCCCACTAGCACTATCAGATTAGAGCCATAATGGAGACTAGACATCTACCACTATCAGATTAGAGCCATAAGGACACTAGACATCTACCACCCCACTACCACTATCAGATTAGAGCCATAATGGAGACTAGGTATCTACCACCCCACTACCTATATCAGATTAGAGCCAAAATGGAGACTAGGTATCTACCACCCCACTACCACTATCAGATTATAGCCATAATGGAGACTAGGTATCTACCACCCCTCTACCTCTATCAGATTAGAGCCATATTGGAGACTAGGTATCTACCACCCCACTACCACTATGTGATTAGAGCCATAATGGAGACTAGGTATCTACCACCCCACTACCACTACCAGATTAGAGCCATAATGGAGACTAGGTATCTACCACCCCACTACCACTACCAGATTAGAGCCATAATGGAGACTAGACATCTACCACCCCTCTACCTCTATCAGATTAGAGCCATATTGGAGACTAGGTATCTACCACCCCACTACCACTATGTGATTAGAGCCATAATGGAGACTAGGTATCTACCACCCCACTACCACTATCAGATTAGAGCCATAATGGAGACTAGGTTTCTACCACCCCACTACCACTATCAGATTAGAGCCATAAAGGCACTAGGCATCTACCACCCCACTACCACTATCAGATTAGAGCCATAAAGGCACTAGGCATCTACCACCCCACTACCACTATCAGATTAGAGCCATAATGGAGACTAGGTATCTACCACCCCACTACCACTATGTGATTAGAGCCATAATGGAGACTAGGTATCTACCACCCCACTACCACTATCAGATTAGAGCCATAATGGAGACTAGGTTTCTACCACCCCACTACCACTATCAGATTAGAGCAATAAAGGCACTAGGCATCTACCACCCCACTACCACTATCAGATTAGAGCCATAAAGGCACTAGGCATCTACCACCCCACTACCACTATCAGATTAGAGCCATAAAGGCACTAGGCATCTACCACCCCACTACCACTATCAGATTAGAGCCATAATGGAGACTAGGTATCTACCACCCCACTACCACTATCAGATTAGAGCCATAATGGAGACTAGCTATCTATCACCCCACTACCATTATCAGATTAGAGCCATAAAGGCACTAGGCATCTACCACCCCACTACCACTATCAGATTAGAGCCATAATGGAGACTAGGTATCTACCACCCCACTACCTATATCAGATTAGAGCCAAAATGGAGACTAGGTATCTACCACCCCACTACCACTATCAGATTATAGCCATAATGGAGACTAGGTATCTACCACCCCTCTACCTCTATCAGATTAGAGCCATATTGGAGACTAGGTATCTACCACCCCACTACCACTATGTGATTAGAGCCATAATGGAGACTAGGTATCTACCACCCCACTACCACTACCAGATTAGAGCCATAATGGAGACTAGACATCTACCACCCCACTACCTCTATCAGATTAGAGCCATAATGGAGACTAGGTATCTACCACCCCTCTACCTCTATCAGATTAGAGCCATATTGGAGACTAGGTATCTACCAACCCACTACCACTATGTGATTAGAGCCATAATGGAGACTAGGTATCTACCACCCCACTACCACTATCAGATTAGAGCCATAATGGAGACTAGGTTTCTACCACCCCACTACCACTATCAGATTAGAGCCATAAAGGCACTAGGCATCTACCACCCCACTACCACTATCAGATTAGAGCCATAAAGGCACTAGGCATCTACCACCCCACTACCACTATCAGATTAGAGCCATAATGGAGACTAGGTATCTACCACCCCACTACCTCTATCAGATTAGAGCCATAATGGAGACTAGGTATCTACCACCCCACTACCACTATCAGATTATAGCCATAATGGAGACTAGGTATCTACCACCCCTCTACCTCTATCAGATTAGAGCCATATTGGAGACTAGGTATCTACCACCCCACTACCACTATGTGATTAGAGCCATAATGGAGACTAGGTATCTACCACCCCACTACCACTATCAGATTAGAGCCATAATGGAGACTAGGTATCTACCACCCCACTACCACTATCAGATTAGAGCCATAAAGGCACTAGGCATCTACCACCCCACTACCACTATCAGATTAGAGCCATAAAGGCACTAGGCATCTACCACCCCACTACCACTATCAGATTAGAGCAATAATGGAGACTAGGTATCTACCACCCCACTACCACTATCAGATTAGAGCCATAAGGGCACTAGGCATCTATCACCCCACTACCACTATCAGATTAGAGCCATAAAGGCACTTGGCATCTACCACCCCACTACCACTATCAGATTAGAGCCATAATGGAGACTAGGTATCTACCACCCCACTACCTATATCAGATTAGAGCCAAAATGGAGACTAGGTATCTACCACCCCACTACCACTATCATATTATAGCCATAATGGAGACTAGGTATCTACCACCCCTCTACCTCTTTCAGATTAGAGCCATATTGGAGACTAGGTATCTACCACCCCACTACCACTATGTGATTAGAGCCATAATGGAGACTAGGTATCTACCACCCCACTACCACTATCAGATTAGAGCCATAATGGAGACTAGGTTTCTACCACCCCACTACCACTATCAGATTAGAGCCATAAAGGCACTAGGCATCTACCACCCCACTACCACTATCAGATTAAAGCCATAATGGAGACTAGGTAACTACCACCCCACTACCACTACCAGATTAGAGCCATAATGGAGACTAGGTATCTACCACACCACTACCACTACCAGATTAGAGCAATAATGGAGACTAGGTATCTACCACCCCACTACCACTATCAGATTAAAGCCATAATGGAGACTAGGTATCTACCACCCCACTACCACTATCAGATTAGAGCCATAATGGAGACTAGGTATCTACCACCCCACTACCTCTATAAGATTAGAGCCATAATGGAGACTAGGTTTCTACCACCCCACCACCTCTATAAGATTAGAGCCATAAGGGCACTTGGCATCTACCACCCCACTACCACTATCAGATTAGAGCCATAAAGGCACTAGGCATCTACCACCCCACTACCACTATCAGATTAGAGCCATAATGGAGACTAGGTATCTACCACCCCACTACCACTATCAGATTAGAGCCATAATGGAGACTAGGTATCTACCACCCCACTACCACTATCAGATTATAGCCATAATGGAGACTAGGTATCTACCACCCCACTACCACTATCAGATTAGAGCCATAAAGGCACTAGGCATCTACCACCCCACTACCACTATCAGATTAGAGCAATAATGGAGACTAGGTATCTACCACCCCACTACCACTGGCAGATTAGAGCCATAAGGGCACTAGGCATCTATCACCCCACTACCACTATCAGATTAGAGCCATAAAGGCACTAGACATCTACCACCCCACTACCACTATCAGATTAGAGCCATAATGGAGACTAGGTATCTACCACCCCACTACCACTATCAGATTAGAGCCATAATGGAGACTAGGTATCTACCACCCCACTACCTCTATAAGATTAGAGCCATAATGGAGACTAGGTATCTACCACCCCACCACCTCTATAAGATTAGAGCCATAAGGGCACTTGGCATCTACCACCCCACTACCACTATCAGATTAGAGCCATAAAGGCACTAGGCATCTACCACCCCACTACCACTATCAGATTAGAGCCATAATGGAGACTAGGTATCTACCACCCCACTACCACTATCAGATTAGAGCCATAATGGAGACTAGGTATCTACCACCCCACTACCACTATCAGATTATAGCCATAATGGAGACTAGGTATCTACCACCCCACTACCACTATCAGATTAGAGCCATAAAGGCACTAGGCATCTACCACCCCACTACCACTATCAGATTAGAGCAATAATGGAGACTAGGTATCTACCACCCCTCTACCGCTGTCAGATTAGAGCCATAAGGGCACTAGGCATCTATCACCCCACTACCACTATCAGATTAGAGCCATAAAGGCACTAGGCATCTACCACCCCACTACCACTATCAGATTAGAGCCATAATGGAGACAAGGTATCTACCACCCCACTACCACTATCAGATTAGAGCCATAATGGAGACTAGGTATCTACCACCCCACTACCACTATCAGATTAGAGCCATAATGGAGACTAGGTTTCTACCACCCCACTACCACTATCAGATTAGAGCCATAAAGGCACTAGGCATCTACCACCCCACTACCACTATCAGATTAAAGCCATAATGGAGACTAGGTAACTACCACCCCACTACCACTACCAGATTAGAGCCATAATGGAGACTAGGTATCTACCACACCACTACCACTACCAGATTAGAGCAATAATGGAGACTAGGTATCTACCACCCCACTACCACTATCAGATTAAAGCCATAATGGAGACTAGGTATCTACCACCCCACTACCACTATCAGATTAGAGCCATAATGGAGACTAGGTATCTACCACCCCACTACCTCTATAAGATTAGAGCCATAATGGAGACTAGGTTTCTACCACCCCACCACCTCTATAAGATTAGAGCCATAAGGGCACTTGGCATCTACCACCCCACTACCACTATCAGATTAGAGCCATAAAGGCACTAGGCATCTACCACCCCACTACCACTATCAGATTAGAGCCATAATGGAGACTAGGTATCTACCACCCCACTACCACTATCAGATTAGAGCCATAATGGAGACTAGGTATCTACCACCCCACTACCACTATCAGATTATAGCCATAATGGAGACTAGGTATCTACCACCCCACTACCACTATCAGATTAGAGCCATAAAGGCACTAGGCATCTACCACCCCACTACCACTATCAGATTAGAGCAATAATGGAGACTAGGTATCTACCACCCCACTACCACTGGCAGATTAGAGCCATAAGGGCACTAGGCATCTATCACCCCACTACCACTATCAGATTAGAGCCATAAAGGCACTAGACATCTACCACCCCACTACCACTATCAGATTAGAGCCATAATGGAGACTAGGTATCTACCACCCCACTACCACTATCAGATTAGAGCCATAATGGAGACTAGGTATCTACCACCCCACTACCTCTATAAGATTAGAGCCATAATGGAGACTAGGTATCTACCACCCCACCACCTCTATAAGATTAGAGCCATAAGGGCACTTGGCATCTACCACCCCACTACCACTATCAGATTAGAGCCATAAAGGCACTAGGCATCTACCACCCCACTACCACTATCAGATTAGAGCCATAATGGAGACTAGGTATCTACCACCCCACTACCACTATCAGATTAGAGCCATAATGGAGACTAGGTATCTACCACCCCACTACCACTATCAGATTATAGCCATAATGGAGACTAGGTATCTACCACCCCACTACCACTATCAGATTAGAGCCATAAAGGCACTAGGCATCTACCACCCCACTACCACTATCAGATTAGAGCAATAATGGAGACTAGGTATCTACCACCCCTCTACCGCTGTCAGATTAGAGCCATAAGGGCACTAGGCATCTATCACCCCACTACCACTATCAGATTAGAGCCATAAAGGCACTAGGCATCTACCACCCCACTACCACTATCAGATTAGAGCCATAATGGAGACAAGGTATCTACCACCCCACTACCACTATCAGATTAGAGCCATAATGGAGACTAGGTATCTACCACCCCACTACCACTATCAGATTAGAGCCATAAAGGCACTAGGCATCTACCACCCCACTACCACTATCAGATTAGAGCCATAAAGGCACTAGGCATCTACCACCCCACTACCACTATCAGATTAGAGCAATAATGGAGACTAGGTATCTACCACCCCACTACCACTATCAGATTAGAGCCATAAGGGCACTAGGCATCTATCACCCCACTACCACTATCAGATTAGAGCCATAAAGGCACTTGGCATCTACCACCCCACTACCACTATCAGATTAGAGCCATAATGGAGACTAGGTATCTACCACCCCACTACCTATATCAGATTAGAGCCAAAATGGAGACTAGGTATCTACCACCCCACTACCACTATCATATTATAGCCATAATGGAGACTAGGTATCTACCACCCCTCTACCTCTTTCAGATTAGAGCCATATTGGAGACTAGGTATCTACCACCCCACTACCACTATGTGATTAGAGCCATAATGGAGACTAGGTATCTACCACCCCACTACCACTATCAGATTAGAGCCATAATGGAGACTAGGTTTCTACCACCCCACTACCACTATCAGATTAGAGCCATAAAGGCACTAGGCATCTACCACCCCACTACCACTATCAGATTAAAGCCATAATGGAGACTAGGTAACTACCACCCCACTACCACTACCAGATTAGAGCCATAATGGAGACTAGGTATCTACCACACCACTACCACTACCAGATTAGAGCAATAATGGAGACTAGGTATCTACCACCCCACTACCACTATCAGATTAAAGCCATAATGGAGACTAGGTATCTACCACCCCACTACCACTATCAGATTAGAGCCATAATGGAGACTAGGTATCTACCACCCCACTACCTCTATAAGATTAGAGCCATAATGGAGACTAGGTTTCTACCACCCCACCACCTCTATAAGATTAGAGCCATAAGGGCACTTGGCATCTACCACCCCACTACCACTATCAGATTAGAGCCATAAAGGCACTAGGCATCTACCACCCCACTACCACTATCAGATTAGAGCCATAATGGAGACTAGGTATCTACCACCCCACTACCACTATCAGATTAGAGCCATAATGGAGACTAGGTATCTACCACCCCACTACCACTATCAGATTATAGCCATAATGGAGACTAGGTATCTACCACCCCACTACCACTATCAGATTAGAGCCATAAAGGCACTAGGCATCTACCACCCCACTACCACTATCAGATTAGAGCAATAATGGAGACTAGGTATCTACCACCCCACTACCACTGGCAGATTAGAGCCATAAGGGCACTAGGCATCTATCACCCCACTACCACTATCAGATTAGAGCCATAAAGGCACTAGACATCTACCACCCCACTACCACTATCAGATTAGAGCCATAATGGAGACTAGGTATCTACCACCCCACTACCACTATCAGATTAGAGCCATAATGGAGACTAGGTATCTACCACCCCACTACCTCTATAAGATTAGAGCCATAATGGAGACTAGGTATCTACCACCCCACCACCTCTATAAGATTAGAGCCATAAGGGCACTTGGCATCTACCACCCCACTACCACTATCAGATTAGAGCCATAAAGGCACTAGGCATCTACCACCCCACTACCACTATCAGATTAGAGCCATAATGGAGACTAGGTATCTACCACCCCACTACCACTATCAGATTAGAGCCATAATGGAGACTAGGTATCTACCACCCCACTACCACTATCAGATTATAGCCATAATGGAGACTAGGTATCTACCACCCCACTACCACTATCAGATTAGAGCCATAAAGGCACTAGGCATCTACCACCCCACTACCACTATCAGATTAGAGCAATAATGGAGACTAGGTATCTACCACCCCTCTACCGCTGTCAGATTAGAGCCATAAGGGCACTAGGCATCTATCACCCCACTACCACTATCAGATTAGAGCCATAAAGGCACTAGGCATCTACCACCCCACTACCACTATCAGATTAGAGCCATAATGGAGACAAGGTATCTACCACCCCACTACCACTATCAGATTAGAGCCATAATGGAGACTAGGTATCTACCACCCCACTACCACTATCAGATTAGAGCCATAATGGAGACTAGGTTTCTACCACCCCACTACCACTATCAGATTAGAGCCATAAAGGCACTAGGCATCTACCACCCCACTACCACTATCAGATTAAAGCCATAATGGAGACTAGGTAACTACCACCCCACTACCACTACCAGATTAGAGCCATAATGGAGACTAGGTATCTACCACACCACTACCACTACCAGATTAGAGCAATAATGGAGACTAGGTATCTACCACCCCACTACCACTATCAGATTAAAGCCATAATGGAGACTAGGTATCTACCACCCCACTACCACTATCAGATTAGAGCCATAATGGAGACTAGGTATCTACCACCCCACTACCTCTATAAGATTAGAGCCATAATGGAGACTAGGTTTCTACCACCCCACCACCTCTATAAGATTAGAGCCATAAGGGCACTTGGCATCTACCACCCCACTACCACTATCAGATTAGAGCCATAAAGGCACTAGGCATCTACCACCCCACTACCACTATCAGATTAGAGCCATAATGGAGACTAGGTATCTACCACCCCACTACCACTATCAGATTAGAGCCATAATGGAGACTAGGTATCTACCACCCCACTACCACTATCAGATTATAGCCATAATGGAGACTAGGTATCTACCACCCCACTACCACTATCAGATTAGAGCCATAAAGGCACTAGGCATCTACCACCCCACTACCACTATCAGATTAGAGCAATAATGGAGACTAGGTATCTACCACCCCACTACCACTGGCAGATTAGAGCCATAAGGGCACTAGGCATCTATCACCCCACTACCACTATCAGATTAGAGCCATAAAGGCACTAGACATCTACCACCCCACTACCACTATCAGATTAGAGCCATAATGGAGACTAGGTATCTACCACCCCACTACCACTATCAGATTAGAGCCATAATGGAGACTAGGTATCTACCACCCCACTACCTCTATAAGATTAGAGCCATAATGGAGACTAGGTATCTACCACCCCACCACCTCTATAAGATTAGAGCCATAAGGGCACTTGGCATCTACCACCCCACTACCACTATCAGATTAGAGCCATAAAGGCACTAGGCATCTACCACCCCACTACCACTATCAGATTAGAGCCATAATGGAGACTAGGTATCTACCACCCCACTACCACTATCAGATTAGAGCCATAATGGAGACTAGGTATCTACCACCCCACTACCACTATCAGATTATAGCCATAATGGAGACTAGGTATCTACCACCCCACTACCACTATCAGATTAGAGCCATAAAGGCACTAGGCATCTACCACCCCACTACCACTATCAGATTAGAGCAATAATGGAGACTAGGTATCTACCACCCCTCTACCGCTGTCAGATTAGAGCCATAAGGGCACTAGGCATCTATCACCCCACTACCACTATCAGATTAGAGCCATAAAGGCACTAGGCATCTACCACCCCACTACCACTATCAGATTAGAGCCATAATGGAGACAAGGTATCTACCACCCCACTACCACTATCAGATTAGAGCCATAATGGAGACTAGGTATCTACCACCCCACTACCACTATCAGATTAGAGCCATAAAGGCACTAGGCATCTACCACCCCACTACCACTATCAGATTAGAGCCATAAAGGCACTAGGCATCTACCATCCCATTACCCCTATCAGATTAGAGCCATAATGGAGACAAGGTATCTACCACCCCACTACCACTATCAGATTAGAGCCATAATGGAGACTAGGTATCTACCACCCCACTACCACTATCAGATTAGAGCCATAAAGGCACTAGGCATCTACCACCCCTCTACCTCTATCAGATTAGAGCCATATTGGAGACTAGGTATCTACCAACCCACTACCACTATGTGATTAGAGCCATAATGGAGACTAGGTATCTACCACCCCACTACCACTATCAGATTAGAGCCATAATGGAGACTAGGTTTCTACCACCCCACTACCACTATCAGATTAGAGCCATAAAGGCACTAGGCATCTACCACCCCACTACCACTATCAGATTAGAGCCATAAAGGCACTAGGCATCTACCACCCCACTACCACTATCAGATTAGAGCCATAATGGAGACTAGGTATCTACCACCCCACTACCACTATGTGATTAGAGCCATAATGGAGACTAGGTATCTACTACCCCACTACCACTATCAGATTAGAGCCATAATGGAGACTAGGTATCTATCACCCCACTACCATTATCAGATTAGAGCCATAAAGGCACTAGGCATCGACCACCCCACTACCACTATCAGATTAGAGCCATAATGGAGACTAGGTATCTACCACCCCACTACCTCTATCAGATTAGAGCCATAATGGAGACTAGGTATCTACCACCCCACTACCACTATCAGATTATAGCCATAATGGAGACTAGGTATCTACCACCCCTCTACCTCTATCAGATTAGAGCCATATTGGAGACTAGGTATCTACCACCCCACTACCACTATGTGATTAGAGCCATAATGGAGACTAGGTATCTACCACCCCACTACCACTATCAGATTAGAGCCATAATGGAGACTAGGTATCTACCACCCCGCTACCACTATCAGATTAGAGCCATAAAGGCACTAGGCATCTACCACCCCACTACCACTATCAGATTAGAGCCATAAAGGCACTAGGCATCTACCACCCCACTACCACTATCAGATTAGAGCAATAATGGAGACTAGGTATCTACCACCCCACTACCACTATCAGATTAGAGCCATAAGGGCACTAGGCATCTATCACCCCACTACCACTATCAGATTAGAGCCATAAAGGCACTTGGCATCTACCACCCCACTACCACTATCAGATTAGAGCCATAATGGAGACTAGGTATCTACCACCCCACTACCTATATCAGATTAGAGCCAAAATGGAGACTAGGTATCTACCACCCCACTACCACTATCAGATTAGAGCCATAAAGGCACTAGGCATCTACCACCCCACTACCACTATCAGATTAGAGCAATAATGGAGACTAGGTATCTACCACCCCTCTACCGCTGTCAGATTAGAGCCATAAGGGCACTAGGCATCTATCACCCCACTACCACTATCAGATTAGAGCCATAAAGGCACTAGGCATCTACCACCCCACTACCACTATCAGATTAGAGCCATAATGGAGACAAGGTATCTACCACCCCACTACCACTATCAGATTAGAGCCATAATGGAGACTAGGTATCTACCACCCCACTACCACTATCAGATTAGAGCCATAAAGGCACTAGGCATCTACCACCCCACTACCACTATCAGATTAGAGCCATAAAGGCACTAGGCATCTACCATCCCATTACCCCTATCAGATTAGAGCCATAATGGAGACAAGGTATCTACCACCCCACTACCACTATCAGATTAGAGCCATAATGGAGACTAGGTATCTACCACCCCACTACCACTATCAGATTAGAGCCATAAAGGCACTAGGCATCTACCACCCCTCTACCTCTATCAGATTAGAGCCATATTGGAGACTAGGTATCTACCAACCCACTACCACTATGTGATTAGAGCCATAATGGAGACTAGGTATCTACCACCCCACTACCACTATCAGATTAGAGCCATAATGGAGACTAGGTTTCTACCACCCCACTACCACTATCAGATTAGAGCCATAAAGGCACTAGGCATCTACCACCCCACTACCACTATCAGATTAGAGCCATAAAGGCACTAGGCATCTACCACCCCACTACCACTATCAGATTAGAGCCATAATGGAGACTAGGTATCTACCACCCCACTACCACTATGTGATTAGAGCCATAATGGAGAATAGGTATCTACTACCCCACTACCACTATCAGATTAGAGCCATAATGGAGACTAGGTATCTATCACCCCACTACCATTATCAGATTAGAGCCATAAAGGCACTAGGCATCTACCACCCCACTACCACTATCAGATTAGAGCCATAATGGAGACTAGGTATCTACCACCCCACTACCTCTATCAGATTAGAGCCATAATGGAGACTAGGTATCTACCACCCCACTACCACTATCAGATTATAGCCATAATGGAGACTAGGTATCTACCACCCCTCTACCTCTATCAGATTAGAGCCATATTGGAGACTAGGTATCTACCACCCCACTACCACTATGTGATTAGAGCCATAATGGAGACTAGGTATCTACCACCCCACTACCACTATCAGATTAGAGCCATAATGGAGACTAGGTATCTACCACCCCACTACCACTATCAGATTAGAGCCATAAAGCCACTAGGCATCTACCACCCCACTACCACTATCAGATTAGAGCCATAAAGGCACTAGGCATCTACCACCCCACTACCACTATCAGATTAGAGCAATAATGGAGACTAGGTATCTACCACCCCACTACCACTATCAGATTAGAGCCATAAGGGCACTAGGCATCTATCACCCCACTACCACTATCAGATTAGAGCCATAAAGGCACTTGGCATCTACCACCCCACTACCACTATCAGATTAGAGCCATAATGGAGACTAGGTATCTACCACCCCACTACCTATATCAGATTAGAGCCAAAATGGAGACTAGGTATCTACCACCCCACTACCACTATCATATTATAGCCATAATGGAGACTAGGTATCTACCACCCCTCTACCTCTTTCAGATTAGAGCCATATTGGAGACTAGGTATCTACCACCCCACTACCACTATGTGATTAGAGCCATAATGGAGACTAGGTATCTACCACCCCACTACCACTATCAGATTAGAGCCATAATGGAGACTAGGTTTCTACCACCCCACTACCACTATCAGATTAGAGCCATAAAGGCACTAGGCATCTACCACCCCACTACCACTATCAGATTAAAGCCATAATGGAGACTAGGTAACTACCACCCCACTACCACTACCAGATTAGAGCCATAATGGAGACTAGGTATCTACCACACCACTACCACTACCAGATTAGAGCAATAATGGAGACTAGGTATCTACCACCCCACTACCACTATCAGATTAAAGCCATAATGGAGACTAGGTATCTACCACCCCACTACCACTATCAGATTAGAGCCATAATGGAGACTAGGTATCTACCACCCCACTACCTCTATAAGATTAGAGCCATAATGGAGACTAGGTTTCTACCACCCCACCACCTCTATAAGATTAGAGCCATAAGGGCACTTGGCATCTACCACCCCACTACCACTATCAGATTAGAGCCATAAAGGCACTAGGCATCTACCACCCCACTACCACTATCAGATTAGAGCCATAATGGAGACGAGGTATCTACCACCCCACTACCACTATCAGATTAGAGCCATAATGGAGACTAGGTATCTACCACCCCACTACCACTATCAGATTATAGCCATAATGGAGACTAGGTATCTACCACCCCACTACCACTATCAGATTAGAGCCATAAAGGCACTAGGCATCTACCACCCCACTACCACTATCAGATTAGAGCAATAATGGAGACTAGGTATCTACCACCCCACTACCACTGGCAGATTAGAGCCATAAGGGCACTAGGCATCTATCACCCCACTACCACTATCAGATTAGAGCCATAAAGGCACTAGACATCTACCACCCCACTACCACTATCAGATTAGAGCCATAATGGAGACTAGGTATCTACCACCCCACTACCACTATCAGATTAGAGCCATAATGGAGACTAGGTATCTACCACCCCACTACCTCTATAAGATTAGAGCCATAATGGAGACTAGGTATCTACCACCCCACCACCTCTATAAGATTAGAGCCATAAGGGCACTTGGCATCTACCACCCCACTACCACTATCAGATTAGAGCCATAAAGGCACTAGGCATCTACCACCCCACTACCACTATCAGATTAGAGCCATAATGGAGACTAGGTATCTACCACCCCACTACCACTATCAGATTAGAGCCATAATGGAGACTAGGTATCTACCACCCCACTACCACTATCAGATTATAGCCATAATGGAGACTAGGTATCTACCACCCCACTACCACTATCAGATTAGAGCCATAAAGGCACTAGGCATCTACCACCCCACTACCACTATCAGATTAGAGCAATAATGGAGACTAGGTATCTACCACCCCTCTACCACTGTCAGATTAGAGCCATAAGGGCACTAGGCATCTATCACCCCACTACCACTATCAGATTAGAGCCATAAAGGCACTAGGCATCTACCACCCCACTACCACTATCAGATTAGAGCCATAATGGAGACAAGGTATCTACCACCCCACTACCACTATCAGATTAGAGCCATAATGGAGACTAGGTATCTACCACCCCACTACCACTATCAGATTAGAGCCATAAAGGCACTAGGCATCTACCACCCCACTACCACTATCAGATTAGAGCCATAAAGGCACTAGGCATCTACCATCCCATTACCCCTATCAGATTAGAGCCATAATGGAGACTAGGTATCTACCACCCCACTACCACTATCAGATTAGAGCCATAATGGAGACTAGGGATCTACCACCCCACTAGCACTATCAGATTAGAGCCATAATGGAGACTAGACATCTACCACTATCAGATTAGAGCCATAAGGACACTAGACATCTACCACCCCACTACCACTATCAGATTAGAGCCATAATGGAGACTAGGTATCTACCACCCCACTACCTATATCAGATTAGAGCCAAAATGGAGACTAGGTATCTACCACCCCACTACCACTATCAGATTATAGCCATAATGGAGACTAGGTATCTACCACCCCTCTACCTCTATCAGATTAGAGCCATATTGGAGACTAGGTATCTACCACCCCACTACCACTATGTGATTAGAGCCATAATGGAGACTAGGTATCTACCACCCCACTACCACTATCAGATTAGAGCCATAAAGGAGACTAGACATCTACCACTATCAGATTAGAGCCATAAGGACACTAGACATCTACCACCCCACTACCACTATCAGATTAGAGCCATAATGGAGACTAGGTATCTACCACCCCACAACCTATATCAGATTAGAGCCAAAATGGAGACTAGGTATCTACCACCCCACTACCACTATCAGATTATAGCCATAATGGAGACTAGGTATCTACCACCCCTCTACCTCTATCAGATTAGAGCCATATTGGAGACTAGGTATCTACCACCCCACTACCACTATGTGATTAGAGCCATAATGGAGACTAGGTATCTACCACCCCACTACCACTATCAGATTAAAGCCATAATGGAGACTAGGTATCTACCACCCCACTACCACTATGTGATTAGAGCCATAATGGAGACTGGACATCTACCACCCCACTACCTCTATCAGATTAGAGCCATAATGGAGACTAGGTATCTACCACCCCACTACCACTACCAGATTAGAGCCATAATGGAGACTAGACATCTACCGCCCCACTACCTCTATCAGATTAGAGCCATAATGGAGACTAGGTATCTACCACCCCACTACCACTATGTGATTAGAGCCATAATGGAGACTAGGTATCTACCACCCCACTACCACTATCAGATTAGAGCCATATTGGAGACTAGGTATCTACCACCCCACTACCACTATGTGATTAGAGCCATAATGGAGACTAGGTATCTACCACCCCACTACCACTATGTGATTAGAGCCATAATGGAGACTAGGTATCTACCACCCCACTACCACTATCAGATTAGAGCCATAATGGAGACTAGGTTTCTACCACCCCACTACCACTATCAGATTAGAGCCATAAAGGCACTAGGCATCTACCACCCCACTACCACTATCAGATTAGAGCCATAAAGGCACTAGGCATCTACCACCCCACTACCACTATCAGATTAGAGCCATAATGGAGACTAGGTATCTACCACCCCACTACCACTATGTGATTAGAGCCATAATGGAGACTAGGTATCTACCACCCCACTACCACTATCAGATTAGAGCCATAATGGAGACTAGGTTTCTACCACCCCACTACCACTATCAGATTAGAGCCATAAAGGCACTAGGCATCTACCACCCCACTACCACTATCAGATTAGAGCCATAAAGGCACTAGGCATCTACCACCCCACTACCACTATCAGATTAGAGCCATAAAGGCACTAGGCATCTACCACCCCACTACCACTATCAGATTAGAGCCATAATGGAGACTAAGTATCTACCACCCCACTACCACTATCAGATTAGAGCCATAATGGAGACTAGGTATCTATCACCCCACTACCATTATCAGATTAGAGCCATAAAGGCACTAGGCATCTACCACCCAACTACCACTATCAGATTAGAACCATAATGGAGACTAGACATCTACCACTATCAGATTAGAGCCATAAGGACACTAGACATCTACCACCCCACTACCACTATCAGATTAGAGCCATAATGGAGACTAGGTATCTACCACCCCACTACCTATATCAGATTAGAGCCATAATGGAGACTAGGTATCTACCACCCCACTACCACTATCAGATTATAGCCATAATGGAGACTAGGTATCTACCACCCCTCTACCTCTATCAGATTAGAGCCATATTGGAGACTAGGTATCTACCACCCCACTACCACTATCAGATTAGAGCCATAATGGAGACTAGCTATCTATCACCCCACTACCATTATCAGATTAGAGCCATAAAGGCACTAGGCATCTACCACCCCACTACCACTATCAGATTAGAGCCATAATGGAGACTAGGTATCTACCACCCCACTACCTATATCAGATTAGAGCCAAAATGGAGACTAGGTATCTACCACCCCACTACCACTATCAGATTATAGCCATAATGGAGACTAGGTATCTACCACCCCTCTACCTCTATCAGATTAGAGCCATATTGGAGACTAGGTATCTACCACCCCACTACCACTATGTGATTAGAGCCATAATGGAGACTAGGTATCTACCACCCCACTACCACTACCAGATTAGAGCCATAATGGAGACTAGACATCTACCACCCCACTACCTCTATCAGATTAGAGCCATAATGGAGACTAGGTATCTACCACCCCTCTACCACTATCAGATTAGAGCCATAATGGAGACTAGGTATCTACCACCCCACAACCTATATCAGATTAGAGCCAAAATGGAGACTAGGTATCTACCACCCCACTACCACTATCAGATTATAGCCATAATGGAGACTAGGTATCTACCACCCCTCTACCTCTATCAGATTAGAGCCATATTGGAGACTAGGTATCTACCACCCCACTACCACTATGTGATTAGAGCCATAATGGAGACTAGGTATCTACCACCCCACTACCACTATCAGATTAAAGCCATAATGGAGACTAGGTATCTACCACCCCACTACCACTATGTGATTAGAGCCATAATGGAGACTGGACATCTACCACCCCACTACCTCTATCAGATTAGAGCCATAATGGAGACTAGGTATCTACCACCCCACTACCACTACCAGATTAGAGCCATAATGGAGACTAGACATCTACCGCCCCACTACCTCTATCAGATTAGAGCCATAATGGAGACTAGGTATCTACCACCCCACTACCACTATGTGATTAGAGCCATAATGGAGACTAGGTATCTACCACCCCACTACCACTATCAGATTAGAGCCATATTGGAGACTAGGTATCTACCACCCCACTACCACTATGTGATTAGAGCCATAATGGAGACTAGGTATCTACCACCCCACTACCACTATGTGATTAGAGCCATAATGGAGACTAGGTATCTACCACCCCACTACCACTATCAGATTAGAGCCATAATGGAGACTAGGTTTCTACCACCCCACTACCACTATCAGATTAGAGCCATAAAGGCACTAGGCATCTACCACCCCACTACCACTATCAGATTAGAGCCATAAAGGCACTAGGCATCTACCACCCCACTACCACTATCAGATTAGAGCCATAATGGAGACTAGGTATCTACCACCCCACTACCACTATCAGATTATAGCCATAATGGAGACTAGGTATCTACCACCCCTCTACCTCTATCAGATTAGAGCCATATTGGAGACTAGGTATCTACCACCCCACTACCACTATCAGATTAGAGCCATAATGGAGACTAGCTATCTATCACCCCACTACCATTATCAGATTAGAGCCATAAAGGCACTAGGCATCTACCACCCCACTACCACTATCAGATTAGAGCCATAATGGAGACTAGGTATCTACCACCCCACTACCTATATCAGATTAGAGCCAAAATGGAGACTAGGTATCTACCACCCCACTACCACTATCAGATTATAGCCATAATGGAGACTAGGTATCTACCACCCCTCTACCTCTATCAGATTAGAGCCATATTGGAGACTAGGTATCTACCACCCCACTACCACTATGTGATTAGAGCCATAATGGAGACTAGGTATCTACCACCCCACTACCACTACCAGATTAGAGCCATAATGGAGACTAGACATCTACCACCCCACTACCTCTATCAGATTAGAGCCATAATGGAGACTAGGTATCTACCACCCCTCTACCACTATCAGATTAGAGCCATAATGGAGACTAGGTATCTACCACCCCACAACCTATATCAGATTAGAGCCAAAATGGAGACTAGGTATCTACCACCCCACTACCACTATCAGATTATAGCCATAATGGAGACTAGGTATCTACCACCCCTCTACCTCTATCAGATTAGAGCCATATTGGAGACTAGGTATCTACCACCCCACTACCACTATGTGATTAGAGCCATAATGGAGACTAGGTATCTACCACCCCACTACCACTATCAGATTAGAGCCATAATGGAGACTAGGTTTCTACCACCCCACTACCACTATCAGATTAGAGCCATAAAGGCACTAGGCATCTACCACCCCACTACCACTATCAGATTAGAGCCATAAAGGCACTAGGCATCTACCACCCCACTACCACTATCAGATTAGAGCCATAAAGGCACTAGGCATCTACCACCCCACTACCACTATCAGATTAGAGCCATAATGGAGACTAAGTATCTACCACCCCACTACCACTATCAGATTAGAGCCATAATGGAGACTAGGTATCTATCACCCCACTACCATTATCAGATTAGAGCCATAAAGGCACTAGGCATCTACCACCCAACTACCACTATCAGATTAGAACCATAATGGAGACTAGACATCTACCACTATCAGATTAGAGCCATAAGGACACTAGACATCTACCACCCCACTACCACTATCAGATTAGAGCCATAATGGAGACTAGGTATCTACCACCCCACTACCTATATCAGATTAGAGCCATAATGGAGACTAGGTATCTACCACCCCACTACCACTATCAGATTATAGCCATAATGGAGACTAGGTATCTACCACCCCTCTACCTCTATCAGATTAGAGCCATATTGGAGACTAGGTATCTACCACCCCACTACCACTATCAGATTAGAGCCATAATGGAGACTAGCTATCTATCACCCCACTACCATTATCAGATTAGAGCCATAAAGGCACTAGGCATCTACCACCCCACTACCACTATCAGATTAGAGCCATAATGGAGACTAGGTATCTACCACCCCACTACCTATATCAGATTAGAGCCAAAATGGAGACTAGGTATCTACCACCCCACTACCACTATCAGATTATAGCCATAATGGAGACTAGGTATCTACCACCCCTCTACCTCTATCAGATTAGAGCCATATTGGAGACTAGGTATCTACCACCCCACTACCACTATGTGATTAGAGCCATAATGGAGACTAGGTATCTACCACCCCACTACCACTACCAGATTAGAGCCATAATGGAGACTAGACATCTACCACCCCACTACCTCTATCAGATTAGAGCCATAATGGAGACTAGGTATCTACCACCCCTCTACCACTATCAGATTAGAGCCATAATGGAGACTAGGTATCTACCACCCCACAACCTATATCAGATTAGAGCCAAAATGGAGACTAGGTATCTACCACCCCACTACCACTATCAGATTATAGCCATAATGGAGACTAGGTATCTACCACCCCTCTACCTCTATCAGATTAGAGCCATATTGGAGACTAGGTATCTACCACCCCACTACCACTATGTGATTAGAGCCATAATGGAGACTAGGTATCTACCACCCCACTACCACTATCAGATTAAAGCCATAATGGAGACTAGGTATCTACCACCCCACTACCACTATGTGATTAGAGCCATAATGGAGACTGGACATCTACCACCCCACTACCTCTATCAGATTAGAGCCATAATGGAGACTAGGTATCTACCACCCCACTACCACTACCAGATTAGAGCCATAATGGAGACTAGACATCTACCGCCCCACTACCTCTATCAGATTAGAGCCATAATGGAGACTAGGTATCTACCACCCCACTACCACTATGTGATTAGAGCCATAATGGAGACTAGGTATCTACCACCCCACTACCACTATCAGATTAGAGCCATATTGGAGACTAGGTATCTACCACCCCACTACCACTATGTGATTAGAGCCATAATGGAGACTAGGTATCTACCACCCCACTACCACTATGTGATTAGAGCCATAATGGAGACTAGGTATCTACCACCCCACTACCACTATCAGATTAGAGCCATAATGGAGACTAGGTTTCTACCACCCCACTACCACTATCAGATTAGAGCCATAAAGGCACTAGGCATCTACCACCCCACTACCACTGTCAGATTAGAGCCATAAAGGCACTAGGCATCTACCACCCCACTACCACTATCAGATTAGAGCCATAATGGAGACTAGGTATCTACCACCCCACTACCACTATGTGATTAGAGCCATAATGGAGACTAGGTATCTACCACCCCACTACCACTATCAGATTAGAGCCATAATGGAGACTAGGTTTCTACCACCCCACTACCACTATCAGATTAGAGCCATAAAGGCACTAGGCATCTACCACCCCACTACCACTATCAGATTAGAGCCATAAAGGCACTAGGCATCTACCACCCCACTACCACTATCAGATTAGAGCCATAAAGGCACTAGGCATCTACCACCCCACTACCACTATCAGATTAGAGCCATAATGGAGACTAAGTATCTACCACCCCACTACCACTATCAGATTAGAGCCATAATGGAGACTAGGTATCTATCACCCCACTACCATTATCAGATTAGAGCCATAAAGGCACTAGGCATCTACCACCCCACTACCACTATCAGATTAGAACCATAATGGAGACTAGACATCTACCACTATCAGATTAGAGCCATAAGGACACTAGACATCTACCACCCCACTACCACTATCAGATTAGAGCCATAATGGAGACTAGGTATCTACCACCCCACTACCTATATCAGATTAGAGCCATAATGGAGACTAGGTATCTACCACCCCACTACCACTATCAGATTATAGCCATAATGGAGACTAGGTATCTACCACCCCTCTACCTCTATCAGATTAGAGCCATATTGGAGACTAGGTATCTACCACCCCACTACCACTATCAGATTAGAGCCATAATGGAGACTAGCTATCTATCACCCCACTACCATTATCAGATTAGAGCCATAAAGGCACTAGGCATCTACCACCCCACTACCACTATCAGATTAGAGCCATAATGGAGACTAGGTATCTACCACCCCACTACCTATATCAGATTAGAGCCAAAATGGAGACTAGGTATCTACCACCCCACTACCACTATCAGATTATAGCCATAATGGAGACTAGGTATCTACCACCCCTCTACCTCTATCAGATTAGAGCCATATTGGAGACTAGGTATCTACCACCCCACTACCACTATGTGATTAGAGCCATAATGGAGACTAGGTATCTACCACCCCACTACCACTACCAGATTAGAGCCATAATGGAGACTAGACATCTACCACCCCACTACCTCTATCAGATTAGAGCCATAATGGAGACTAGGTATCTACCACCCCTCTACCTCTATCAGATTAGAGCCATATTGGAGACTAGGTATCTACCAACCCACTACCACTATGTGATTAGAGCCATAATGGAGACATGGTATCTACCACCCCACTACCACTATCAGATTAGAGCCATAAAGGCACTAGGCATCTACCACCCCACTACCACTATCAGATTAGAGCCATAAAGGCACTAGGCATCTACCACCCCACTACCACTATCAGATTAGAGCCATAATGGAGACTAGGTATCTACCACCCCACTACCACTATGTGATTAGAGCCATAATGGAGACTAGGTATCTACTACCCCACTACCACTATCAGATTAGAGCCATAATGGAGACTAGGTATCTATCACCCCACTACCATTATCAGATTAGAGCCATAAAGGCACTAGGCATCTACCACCCCACTACCACTATCAGATTAGAGCCATAATGGAGACTAGACATCTACCACTATCAGATTAGAGCCATAAGGAAACTAGACATCTACCACCCCACTACCACTATCAGATTAGAGCCATAATGGAGACTAGGTATCTACCACCCCACTACCTCTATCAGATTAGAGCCATAATGGAGACTAGGTATCTACCACCCCACTACCACTATCAGATTATAGCCATAATGGAGACTAGGTATCTACCACCCCTCTACCTCTATCAGATTAGAGCCATATTGGAGACTAGGTATCTACCACCCCACTACCACTATGTGATTAGAGCCATAATGGAGACTAGGTATCTACCACCCCACTACCACTATCAGATTAGAGCCATAATGGAGACTAGGTTTCTACCACCCCACTACCACTATCAGATTAGAGCCATAAAGGCACTAGGCATCTACCACCCCACTACCACTATCAGATTAGAGCCATAAAGGCACTAGGCATCTACCACCCCACTACCACTATCAGATTAGAGCAATAATGGAGACTAGGTATCTACCACCCCACTACCACTATCAGATTAGAGCCATAAGGGCACTAGGCATCTATCACCCCACTACCACTATCAGATTAGAGCCATAAAGGCACTAGGCATCTACCACCCCACTACCACTATCAGATTAGAGCCTTAAAGGCACTAGGCATCTACCACCCCACTACCACTATCAGATTAGAGCCATAATGGAGACTAGGTATCTACCACCCCACTACCACTATGTGATTAGAGCCATAATGGAGACTAGGTATCTACTACCCCACTACCACTATCAGATTAGAGCCATAATGGAGACTAGGTATCTATCACCCCACTACCATTATCAGATTAGAGCCATAAAGGCACTAGGCATCTACCACCCCACTACCACTATCAGATTAGAGCCATAATGGAGACTAGACATCTACCACTATCAGATTAGAGCCATAAGGACACTAGACATCTACCACCCCACTACCACTATCAGATTAGAGCCATAATGGAGACTAGGTATCTACCACCCCACTACCTCTATCAGATTAGAGCCATAATGGAGACTAGGTATCTACCACCCCACTACCACTATCAGATTATAGCCATAATGGAGACTAGGTATCTACCACCCCACTACCACTATCAGATTAGAGCCATAATGGAGACTAGGTATCTACCACCCCACTACCTCTATCAGATTAGAGCCATAATGGAGACTAGGTATCTACCACCCCACTACCACTATCAGATTATAGCCATAATGGAGACTAGGTATCTACCACCCCTCTACCTCTATCAGATTAGAGCCATATTGGAGACTAGGTATCTACCACCCCACTACCACTATGTGATTAGAGCCATAATGGAGACTAGGTATCTACCACCCCACTACCACTATCAGATTAGAGCCATAATGGAGACTAGGTTTCTACCACCCCACTACCACTATCAGATTAGAGCCATAAAGGCACTAGGCATCTACCACCCCACTACCACTATCAGATTAGAGCCATAAAGGCACTAGGCATCTACCACCCCACTACCACTATCAGATTAGAGCAATAATGGAGACTAGGTATCTACCACCCCACTACCACTATCAGATTAGAGCCATAAGGGCACTAGGCATCTATCACCCCACTACCACTATCAGATTAGAGCCATAAAGGCACTAGGCATCTACCACCCCACTACCACTATCAGATTAGAGCCATAAAGGCACTAGGCATCTACCACCCCACTACCACTATCAGATTAGAGCCATAATGGAGACTAGGTATCTACCACCCCACTACCACTATGTGATTAGAGCCATAATGGAGACTAGGTATCTACTACCCCACTACCACTATCAGATTAGAGCCATAATGGAGACTAGGTATCTATCACCCCACTACCATTATCAGATTAGAGCCATAAAGGCACTAGGCATCTACCACCCCACTACCACTATCAGATTAGAGCCATAATGGAGACTAGACATCTACCACTATCAGATTAGAGCCATAAGGACACTAGACATCTACCACCCCACTACCACTATCAGATTAGAGCCATAATGGAGACTAGGTATCTACCACCCCACTACCTCTATCAGATTAGAGCCATAATGGAGACTAGGTATCTACCACCCCACTACCACTATCAGATTATAGCCATAATGGAGACTAGGTATCTACCACCCCTCTACCTCTATCAGATTAGAGCCATATTGGAGACTAGGTATCTACCACCCCACTACCACTATGTGATTAGAGCCATAATGGAGACTAGGTATCTACCACCCCACTACCACTATCAGATTAGAGCCATAATGGAGACTAGGTTTCTACCACCCCACTACCACTATCAGATTAGAGCCATAAAGGCACTAGGCATCTACCACCCCACTACCACTATCAGATTAGAGCCATAAAGGCACTAGGCATCTACCACCCCACTACCACTATCAGATTAGAGCAATAATGGAGACTAGGTATCTACCACCCCACTACCACTATCAGATTAGAGCCATAAGGGCACTAGGCATCTATCACCCCACTACCACTATCAGATTAGAGCCATAAAGGCACTAGGCATCTACCACCCCACTACCACTATCAGATTAGAGCCATAAAGGCACTAGGCATCTACCACCCCACTACCACTATCAGATTAGAGCCATAATGGAGACTAGGTATCTACCACCCCACTACCACTATGTGATTAGAGCCATAATGGAGACTAGGTATCTACTACCCCACTACCACTATCAGATTAGAGCCATAATGGAGACTAGGTATCTATCACCCCACTACCATTATCAGATTAGAGCCATAAAGGCACTAGGCATCTACCACCCCACTACCACTATCAGATTAGAGCCATAATGGAGACTAGACATCTACCACTATCAGATTAGAGCCATAAGGACACTAGACATCTACCACCCCACTACCACTATCAGATTAGAGCCATAATGGAGACTAGGTATCTACCACCCCACTACCTCTATCAGATTAGAGCCATAATGGAGACTAGGTATCTACCACCCCACTACCACTATCAGATTATAGCCATAATGGAGACTAGGTATCTACCACCCCACTACCACTATCAGATTAGAGCCATAATGGAGACTAGGTATCTACCACCCCACTACCTCTATCAGATTAGAGCCATAATGGAGACTAGGTATCTACCACCCCACTACCACTATCAGATTATAGCCATAATGGAGACTAGGTATCTACCACCCCTCTACCTCTATCAGATTAGAGCCATATTGGAGACTAGGTATCTACCACCCCACTACCACTATGTGATTAGAGCCATAATGGAGACTAGGTATCTACCACCCCACTACCACTATCAGATTAGAGCCATAATGGAGACTAGGTTTCTACCACCCCACTACCACTATCAGATTAGAGCCATAAAGGCACTAGGCATCTACCACCCCACTACCACTATCAGATTAGAGCCATAAAGGCACTAGGCATCTACCACCCCACTACCACTATCAGATTAGAGCAATAATGGAGACTAGGTATCTACCACCCCACTACCACTATCAGATTAGAGCCATAAGGGCACTAGGCATCTATCACCCCACTACCACTATCAGATTAGAGCCATAAAGGCACTAGGCATCTACCACCCCACTACCACTATCAGATTAGAGCCATAAAGGCACTAGGCATCTACCACCCCACTACCACTATCAGATTAGAGCCATAATGGAGACTAGGTATCTACCACCCCACTACCACTATGTGATTAGAGCCATAATGGAGACTAGGTATCTACTACCCCACTACCACTATCAGATTAGAGCCATAATGGAGACTAGGTATCTATCACCCCACTACCATTATCAGATTAGAGCCATAAAGGCACTAGGCATCTACCACCCCACTACCACTATCAGATTAGAGCCATAATGGAGACTAGACATCTACCACTATCAGATTAGAGCCATAAGGACACTAGACATCTACCACCCCACTACCACTATCAGATTAGAGCCATAATGGAGACTAGGTATCTACCACCCCACTACCTCTATCAGATTAGAGCCATAATGGAGACTAGGTATCTACCACCCCACTACCACTATCAGATTATAGCCATAATGGAGACTAGGTATCTACCACCCCTCTACCTCTATCAGATTAGAGCCATATTGGAGACTAGGTATCTACCACCCCACTACCACTATGTGATTAGAGCCATAATGGAGACTAGGTATCTACCACCCCACTACCACTATCAGATTAGAGCCATAATGGAGACTAGGTTTCTACCACCCCACTACCACTATCAGATTAGAGCCATAAAGGCACTAGGCATCTACCACCCCACTACCACTATCAGATTAGAGCCATAAAGGCACTAGGCATCTACCACCCCACTACCACTATCAGATTAGAGCAATAATGGAGACTAGGTATCTACCACCCCACTACCACTATCAGATTAGAGCCATAAGGGCACTAGGCATCTATCACCCCACTACCACTTTCAGATTAGAGCCATAAAGGCACTTGGCATCTACCACCCCACTACCACTATCAGATTAGAGCCATAATGGAGACTAGGTATCTACCACCCCACTACCTATATCAGATTAGAGCCAAAATGGAGACTAGGTATCTACCACCCCACTACCACTATCATATTATAGCCATAATGGAGAATAGGTATCTACCACCCCTCTACCTCTATCAGATTAGAGCCATATTGGAGACTAGGTATCTACCACCCCACTACCACTATGTGATTAGAGCCATAATGGAGACTAGGTATCTACCACCCCACTACCACTATTAGATTAGAGCCATAATGGAGACTAGGTTTCTACCACCCCACTACCACTATCAGATTAGAGCCATAAAGGCACTAGGCATCTACCACCCCACTACCACTATCAGATTAAAGCCATTTTGGAGACTAGTTAACTACCACCCCACTACCACTACCAGATTAGAGCCATAATGGAGACTAGGTATCTACCACACCACTACCACTACCAGATTAGAGCCATAATGGAGACTAGGTATCTACCACCCCACTACCACTATCAGATTAAAGCCATAATGGAGACTAGGTATCTACCACCCCACTACCACTATCAGATTAGAGCCATAATGGAGACTAGGTATCTACCACCCCACTACCTCTATAAGATTAGAGCCATAATGGAGACTAGGTATCTACCACCCCACCACCTCTATAAGATTAGAGCCATAAGGGCACTTGGCATCTACCACCCCACTACCACTATCAGATTAGAGCCATAAAGGCACTAGGCATCTACCACCCCACTACCACTATCAGATTAGAGCCATAATGGAGACTAGGTATCTACCACCCCACTACCACTATCAGATTAGAGCCATAATGGAGACTAGACATCTACCACTATCAGATTAGAGCCATAAGGACACTAGACATCTACCACCCCACTACCACTATCAGATTAGAGCCATAATGGAGACTAGGTATCTACCACCCCACTACCTATATCAGATTAGAGCCATAATGGAGACTAGGTATCTACCACCCCACTACCACTATCAGATTATAGCCATAATGGAGACTAGGTATCTACCACCACACTACCTCTATCAGATTAAAGCCATATTGGAGACTAGGTATCTACCACCCCACTACCACTATCAGATTAGAGCCATAATGGAGACTAGGTATCTACCACCCCACTACCACTATCAGATTAGAGCCATAATGGAGACTAGGTTTCTACCACCCCACTACCACTATCAGATTAGAGCCATAAGGGCACTAGGCATCTACCACCCCACTACCACTATCAGATTAGAGCCATAAAGGCACTAGGCATCTACCACCCCACTACCACTATCAGATTAGAGCAATAATGGAGACTAGGTATCTACCACCCCACTACCACTGTCAGATTAGAGCAATAAGGGCACTAGGCATCTATCACCCCACTACCACTATCAGATTAGAGCCATAAAGGCACTAGGCATCTACCACCCCACTACCACCATCAGATTAGAGCCATAATGGAGACTAGGTATCTACCACCCCACTACCACTATCAGATTAGAGCCATAATGGAGACTAGGTATCTACCACCCCACTACCACTATCAGATTAGAGCCATGAAGGCACTAGGCATCTACCACCCCACTACCACTATCAGATTAGAGCCATAAAGGCACTAGGCATCTACCACCCCACTACCACTATCAGATTAGAGCCATAATGGAGACTAGGTATCTACCACCCCACTACCACTATCAGATTAGAGCCATAATGGAGACTAGGTATCTACCACCCCACTAGCACTATCAGATTAGAGCCATAATGGAGACTAGACATCTACCACTATCAGATTAGAGCCATAAGGACACTAGACATCTACCACCCCACTACCACTATCAGATTAGAGCCATAATGGAGACTAGGTATCTACCACCCCACTACCTATATCAGATTAGAGCCAAAATGGAGACTAGGTATCTACCACCCCACTACCACTATCAGATTAAAGCCATAATGGAGACTAGGTATCTACCACCCCTCTACCTCTATCAGATTAGAGCCATATTGGAGACTAGGTATCTACCACCCCACTACCACTATGTGATTAGAGCCATAATGGAGACTAGGTATCTACCACCCCACTACCACTATCAGATTAGAGCCATAATGGAGACTAGGCATCTATCACCCCACTACCATTATCAGATTAGAGCCATAAAGGCACTAGGCATCTACCACCCCACTACCACTATCAGATTAGAGCCATAATGGAGACTAGACATCTACCACTATCAGATTAGAGCCATAAGGACACTAGACATCTACCATCCCACTACCACTATCAGATTAAAGCCATATTGGAGACTAGGTATCTACCACCCCTCTACCTCTATCAGATTAGAGCCATATTGGAGACTAGGTATCTACCACCCCACTACCACTATCAGATTAGAGCCATAATGGAGACTAGGTATCTACCACCCCACTACCTATATCAGATTAGAGCCATAATGGAGACTAGGTATCTACCACCCCACTACCACTATCAGATTATAGCCATAATGGAGACTAGGTATCTACCACCACACTACCTCTATCAGATTAAAGCCATATTGGAGACTAGGTATCTACCACCCCACTACCACTATCAGATTACAGCCATAATGGAGACTAGGTATCTACCACCCCACTACCACTATCAGATTAGAGCCATAATGGAGACTAGGTTTCTACCACCCCACTACCACTATCAGATTAGAGCCATAACGGCACTAGGCATCTACCACCCCACTACCACTATCAGATTAGAGCCATAAAGGCACTAGGCATCTACCACCCCACTACCACTATCAGATTAGAGAAATAATGGAGACTAGGTATCTACCACCCCACTACCACTGTCAGATTAGAGCAATAAGGGCACTAGGCATCTATCACCCCACTACCACTATCAGATTAGAGCCATAAAGGCACTAGGCATCTACCACCCCACTACCACCATCAGATTAGAGCCATAATGGAGACTAGACATCTACCACTATCAGATTAGAGCCATAAGGACACTAGACATCTACCACCCCACTACCACTATCAGATTAGAGCCATAATGGAGACTAGGTATCTACCACCCCACTACCACCATCAGATTAGAGCCATAATGGAGACTAGACATCTACCACTATCAGATTAGAGCCATAAGGACACTAGACATCTACCACCCCACTACCACTATCAGATTAGAGCCATAAAGGCACTAGGCATCTACCACCCCACTACCACTATCAGATTAGAGCCATAAAGGCACTAGGCATCTACCACCCCACTACCACTATCAGATTAGAGCCATAATGGAGACTAGGTATCTACCACCCCACTACCTCTATCAGATTAGAGCCATAATGGAGACTAGGTATCTACCACCCCACTACCTCTATAAGATTAGAGCCATAAGGGCACTTGGCATCTACCACCCCCCTACCACTATCAGATTAGAGCCATAATGGAGACTAGGTATCTACCACCCCACTACCTCTATCAGATTAGAGCCATAATGGAGACTAGGTATCTACCACCCCACTACCTCTATCAGATTAGAGCCATAATGGAGACTAGGTATCTACCACCCCACTACCACTATGTGATTAGAGCCATAATGGAGACTAGGTATCTACCACCCCACTACCACTATCAGATTAGAGCCATAATGGAGACTAGGTTTCTACCACCCCACTACCACTATCAGATTAGAGCCATAAAGGCACTAGGCATCTACCACCCCACTACCACTATCAGATTAGAGCCATAAAGGCACTAGGCATCTACCACCCCACTACCACTATCAGATTAGAGCCATAATGGAGACTAGGTATCTACCACCCCACTACCTCTATCAGATTAGAGCCATAATGGAGACTAGGTATCTACCACCCCACTACCTCTATAAGATTAGAGCCATAAGGGCACTTGGCATCTACCACCCCCCTACCACTATCAGATTAGAGTCATAAAGGCACTAGGCATCTACCACCCCACTACCACTATCAGATTAGAGCCATAAAGGCACTAGGCATCTACCACCCCACTACCACTATCAGATTAGAGCCATAATGGAGACTAGGTATCTACCACCCCACTACCACTATCAGATTAGAGCCATAATGGAGACTAGGTATCTACCACCCCACTACCACTATCAGATTAGAGCCATAATGGAGACTAGGTATCTATCACCCCACTGCCATTATCAGATTAGAGCCATAAAGGCAATAGGCATCTACCACCCCACTACCACTATCAGATTAGAACCATAATGGAGACTAGACATCTACCACTATCAGATTAGAGCCATAAGGACACTAGACATCTACCACCCCACTACCACTATCAGATTAGAGCCATAATGGAGACTAGGTATCTACCACCCCACTACCTATATCAGATTAGAGCCATAATGGAGACTAGGTATCTACCACCCCACTACCACTATCAGATTATAGCCATAATGGAGACTAGGTATCTACCACCCCTCTACCTCTATCAGATTAGAGCCATATTGGAGACTAGGTATCTACCACCCCACTACCACTATGTGATTAGAGCCATAATGGAGACTAGGTATCTACCACCCCACTACCACTATCAGATTAGAGCCATAATGGAGACTAGGTTTCTACCACCCCACTACCACTATCAGATTAGAGCCATAAAGGCACTAGGCATCTACCACCCCACTACCACTATCAGATTAGAGCCATAAAGGCACTAGGCATCTACCACCCCACTACCACTATCAGATTAGAGCAATAATGGAGACTAGGTATCTACCACCCCACTACCACTATCAGATTAGAGCCATAAGGGCACTAGGCATCTATCACCCCACTACCACTATCAGATTAGAGCCATAAAGGCACTAGGCATCTACCACCCCACTAACAATATCAGATTAGAGCCATAATGGAGACTAGGTATCTACCACCCCACTACCACTATCAGATTAGAGCCATAATGGAGACTAGGTATCTACCACCCCACTACCACTATCAGATTAGAGCCATAATGGAGACTAGGTATCTACCACCCCATTAGCACTATCAGATTAGAGCCATAATGGAGACTAGGTATCTACCACCCCACTACCACTATCAGATTAGAGCCATAATGGAGACTAGGTACTACCACCCCGCCACCTCTATAAGATTAGAGCCATAAGGGCACTTGGCATCTACCACCCCACTACCACTATCAGATTAGAGCCATAAAGGCACTAGGCATCTACCACCCCACTACCACTATCAGATTAGAGCCATAATGGAGACTAGGTATCTACCACCCCACTACCACTATCAGATTAGAGCCATAATGGAGACTAGGTATCTATCACCCCACTACCATTATCAGATTAGAGCCATAAAGGCACTAGGCATCTACCACCCCACTACCACTATCAGATTAGAGCCATAATGGAGACTAGGTATCTACCACCCGACTACCACTATCAGATTATAGCCATAATGGAGACTAGGTATCTACCACCACACTACCTCTATCAGATTAAAGCCATATTGGAGACTAGGTATCTACCACCCCACTACCACTATCAGATTAGAGCCATAATGGAGACTAGGTATCTACCACCCCACTACCACTATCAGATTAGAGCCATAATGGAGACTAGGTTTCTACCACCCCACTACCACTATCAGATTAGAGCCATAATGGAGACTAGGTATCTACCACCCCACTACCACTATCAGATTAGAGCCATAAGGGCACTAGGCATATACCACCCCACTACCACTACCAGATTAGAGCCACAAAGGCACTAGGCATCTACCACCCCACTACCACTATCAGATTAGAGCCATAATGGAGACTAGGTATCTACCACCCCACTACCACTATCAGATTAGAGCCATAAGGGCACTAGGCATATACCACCCCACTACCACTACCAGATTAGAGCCACAAAGGCACTAGGCATCTACCACCCCACTACCACTATCAGATTAGAGCCATAAAGGCACTAGGCATCTACCACCCCACTACCACTATCAGATTAGAGCCATAATGGAGACTAGGTATCTACCACCCCACTACCACTATCAGATTAGAGCCATAATGGAGACTAGGTATCTATCACCCCACTACCATTATCAGATTAGAGCCATAAAGGCACTAGGCATCTACCACCCCACTACCACTGTCAGATTAGAGCCATAATGGAGACTAGACATCTACCACTATCAGATTAGAGCCATAAGGACACTAGACATCTACCACCCCACTACCACTATCAGATTAGAGCCATAATGGAGACTAGGTATCTACCACCCCACTACCTGTATCAGATTAGAGCCATAATGGAGACTAGGTATCTACCACCCGACTACCACTATCAGATTATAGCCATAATGGAGACTAGGTTTCTACCACCCCACTACCACTATCAGATTAGAGCCATAACGGCACTAGGCATCTACCACCCCACTACCACTATCAGATTAGAGCCAAAAAGGCACTAGGCATCTACCACCCCACTACCACTATCAGATTAGAGCAATAATGGAGACTAGGTATCTACCACCCCACTACCACTGTCAGATTAGAGCCATAAGGGCACTTGGCATCTATCACCCCACTACCACTATCAGATTAGAGCCATAAAGGCACTAGGCATCTACCACCCCACTACCACTATCAGATTAGAGCCATAATGGAGACTAGGTATCTACCACCCCACTACCACTATCAGATTAGAGCCATAATGGAGACTAGGTATCTACCACCCCACTACCACTATCAGATTAGAGCCATAAAGGCACTAGACATCTACCACCCCACTACCACTATCAGATTAGAGCCATAAAGGCACTAGGCATCTACCACCCCACTACCACTATCAGATTAGAGCCATAATGGAGACTAGGCATCTACCACCCCACTACCACTATCAGATTAGAGCCATAATGGAGACTAGGTATCTACCACCCCACTAGCACTATCAGATTAGAGCCATAATGGAGACTAGACATCTACCACTATCAGATTAGAGCCATAAGGACACTAGACATCTACCACCCCACTACCACTATCAGATTAGAGCCATAATGGAGACTAGGTATCTACCACCCCACTACCACTATCAGATTAGAGCCATAATGGAGACTAGGTTTCTACCACCCCACTACCACTATCAGATTAGAGCCATAAAGGCACTAGGCATCTACCACCCCACTACCACTATCAGATTAGAGCCATAAAGGCACTAGGCATCTACCACCCCACTACCACTATCAGATTAGAGCCATAATGGAGACTAGGTATCTACCACCCCACTACCTCTATAAGATTAGAGCCATAAGGGCACTTGGCATCTACCACCCCCCTACCACTATCAGATTAGAGTCATAAAGGCACTAGGCATCTACCACCCCACTACCACTATCAGATTAGAGCCATAAAGGCACTAGGCATCTACCACCCCACTACCACTATCAGATTAGAGCCATAATGGAGACTAGGTATCTACCACCCCACTACCACTATCAGATTAGAGCCATAATGGAGACTAGGTATCTACCACCCCACTACCACTATCAGATTAGAGCCATAATGGAGACTAGGTATCTATCACCCCACTGCCATTATCAGATTAGAGCCATAAAGGCAATAGGCATCTACCACCCCACTACCACTATCAGATTAGAACCATAATGGAGACTAGACATCTACCACTATCAGATTAGAGCCATAAGGACACTAGACATCTACCACCCCACTACCACTATCAGATTAGAGCCATAATGGAGACTAGGTATCTACCACCCCACTACCTATATCAGATTAGAGCCATAATGGAGACTAGTTATCTACCACCCCACTACCACTATCAGATTATAGCCATAATGGAGACTAGGTATCTACCACCCCTCTACCTCTATCAGATTAGAGCCATATTGGAGACTAGGTATCTACCACCCCACTACCACTATGTGATTAGAGCCATAATGGAGACTAGGTATCTACCACCCCACTACCACTATCAGATTAGAGCCATAATGGAGACTAGGTTTCTACCACCCCACTACCACTATCAGATTAGAGCCATAAAGGCACTAGGCATCTACCACCCCACTACCACTATCAGATTAGAGCCATAAAGGCACTAGGCATCTACCACCCCACTACCACTATCAGATTAGAGCAATAATGGAGACTAGGTATCTACCACCCCACTACCACTATCAGATTAGAGCCATAAGGGCACTAGGCATCTATCACCCCACTACCACTATCAGATTAGAGCCATAAAGGCACTAGGCATCTACCACCCCACTAACAATATCAGATTAGAGCCATAATGGAGACTAGGTATCTACCACCCCACTACCACTATCAGATTAGAGCCATAATGGAGACTAGGTATCTACCACCCCACTACCACTATCAGATTAGAGCCATAATGGAGACTAGGTATCTACCACCCCATTAGCACTATCAGATTAGAGCCATAATGGAGACTAGGTATCTACCACCCCACTACCACTATCAGATTAGAGCCATAATGGAGACTAGGTATCTACCACCCCACTACCACTATCAGATTAGAGCCATAATGGAGACTAGGTATCTACCACCCCACTACCTCTATAAGATTAGAGCCATAATGGAGACTAGGTATCTACCACCCCGCCACCTCTATAAGATTAGAGCCATAAGGGCACTTGGCATCTACCACCCCACTACCACTATCAGATTAGAGCCATAAAGGCACTAGGCATCTACCACCCCACTACCACTATCAGATTAGAGCCATAATGGACACTAGGTATCTACCACCCCACTACCACTATCAGATTAGAGCCATAATGGAGACTAGGTATCTATCACCCCACTACCATTATCAGATTAGAGCCATAAGGGCACTAGGCATCTATCACCCCACTACCACTATCAGATTAGAGCCATAAAGGCAATAGGCATCTACCACCCCACTACCACTATCAGATTAGAACCATAATGGAGACTAGACATCTACCACTATCAGATTAGAGCCATAAGGACACTAGACATCTACCACCCCACTACCACTATCAGATTAGAGCCATAATGGAGACTAGGTATCTACCACCCCACTACCTATATCAGATTAGAGCCATAATGGAGACTAGGTATCTACCACCCCACTACCACTATCAGATTATAGCCATAATGGAGACTAGGTATCTACCACCCCTCTAACTCTATCAGATTAGAGCCATATTGGAGACTAGGTATCTACCACCCCACTACCACTATGTGATTAGAGCCATAATGGAGACTAGGTATCTACCACCCCACTACCACTATCAGATTAGAGCCATAATGGAGACTAGGTTTCTACCACCCCACTACCACTATCAGATTAGAGCCATAAAGGCACTAGGCATCTACCACCCACTACCACTATCAGATTAGAGCCATAAAGGCACTAGGCATCTACCACCCCACTACCACTATCAGATTAGAGCAATAATGGAGACTAGGTATCTACCACCCCACTACCACTATCAGATTAGAGCCATAAGGGCACTAGGCATCTATCACCCCACTACCACTATCAGATTAGAGCCATAAAGGCACTAGGCATCTACCACCCCACTAACAATATCAGATTAGAGCCATAATGGAGACTAGGTATCTACCACCCCACTACCACTATCAGATTAGAGCCATAATGGAGACTAGGTATCTACCACCCCACTACCACTATCAGATTAGAGCCATAATGGAGACTAGGTATCTACCACCCCATTAGCACTATCAGATTAGAGCCATAATGGAGACTAGGTATCTACCACCCCACTACCACTATCAGATTAGAGCCATAATGGAGACTAGGTATCTACCACCCCACTACCACTATCAGATTAGAGCCATAATGGAGACTAGGTATCTACCACCCCACTACCTCTATAAGATTAGAGCCATAATGGAGACTAGGTATCTACCACCCCGCCACCTCTATAAGATTAGAGCCATAAGGGCACTTGGCATCTACCACCCCACTACCACTATCAGATTAGAGCCATAAAGGCACTAGGCATCTACCACCCCACTACCACTATCAGATTAGAGCCATAATGGAGACTAGGTATCTACCACCCCACTACCACTATCAGATTAGAGCCATAATGGAGACTAGGTATCTATCACCCCACTACCATTATCAGATTAGAGCCATAAAGGCACTAGGCATCTACCACCCCACTACCACTATCAGATTAGAGCCATAATGGAGACTAGACATCTACCACTATCAGATTAGAGCCATAAGGACACTAGACATCTACCACCCCACTACCACTATCAGATTAGAGCCATAATGGAGACTAGGTATCTACCACCCCACTACCTATATCAGATTAGAGCCATAATGGAGACTAGGTATCTACCACCCCACTACCACTATCAGATTATAGCCATAATGGAGACTAGGTATCTACCACCACACTACCTCTATCAGATTAAAGCCATATTGGAGACTAGGTATCTACCACCCCACTACCACTATCAGATTAGAGCCATAATGGAGACTAGGTATCTACCACCCCACTACCACTATCAGATTAGAGCCATAATGGAGACTAGGTTTCTACCACCCCACTACCTCTATCAGATTAGAGCCATAATGGAGACTAGGTATCTACCACCCCACTACCACTATCAGATTAGAGCCATAAAGGCACTAGGCATCTACCACCCCACTACCACTATCAGATTAGAGCCATAAAGGCACTAGGCATCTACCACCCCACTACCACTATCAGATTAGAGCCATAATGGAGACTAGGTATCTACCACCCCACTACCACTATCAGATTAGAGCCATAATGGAGACTAGGTATCTACCACCCCACTTGCACTATCAGATTAGAGCCATAATGGAGACTAGACATCTACCACTATCAGATTAAAGCCATAAGGACACTAGACATCTACCACCCCACTACCACTATCAGATTAGAGCCATAATGGAGACTAGGTATCTACCACCCCACTACCTATATCAGATTAGAGCCAAAATGGAGACTAGGTATCTACCACCCCACTACCACTATCAGATTATAGCCATAATGGAGACTAGGTATCTACCACCCCTCTACCTCTATCAGATTATAGCCATATTGGAGACTAGGTATCTACCACCCCACTACCACTATGTGATTAGAGCCATAATGGAGACTAGGTATCTACCACCCCACTACTACTATCAGATTAGAGCCATAAGGGAGACTAGGTAGCTACCACCCCTCTACCTCTATCAGATTAGAGCCATATTGGAGACTAGGTATCTACCACCCCACTACCACTATGTGATTAGAGCCATAATGGAGACTAGGTATCTACCACCCCACTACCACTATCAGATTAGAGCCATAAAGGCACTAGGCATCTACCACCCCACTACCACTATCAGATTAGAGCAATAATGGAGACTAGGTATCTACCACCCCACTACCACTATCAGATTAGAGCCATAAGGGCACTAGGCATCTATCACCCCACTACCACTATCAGATTAGAGCCATAAAGGCACTAGGCATCTACCACCCCACTAACAATATCAGATTAGAGCCATAATGGAGACTAGGTATCTACCACCCCACTACCACTATCAGATTAGAGCCATAATGGAGACTAGGTATCTACCACCCCACTACCACTATCAGATTAGAGCCATAATGGAGACTAGGTATCTACCACCCCATTAGCACTATCAGATTAGAGCCATAATGGAGACTAGGTATCTACCACCCCACTACCACTATCAGATTAGAGCCATAATGGAGACTAGGTATCTACCACCCCACTACCACTATCAGATTAGAGCCATAATGGAGACTAGGTATCTACCACCCCACTACCTCTATAAGATTAGAGCCATAATGGAGACTAGGTATCTACCACCCCGCCACCTCTATAAGATTAGAGCCATAAGGGCACTTGGCATCTACCACCCCACTACCACTATCAGATTAGAGCCATAAAGGCACTAGGCATCTACCACCCCACTACCACTATCAGATTAGAGCCATAATGGAGACTAGGTATCTACCACCCCACTACCACTATCAGATTAGAGCCATAATGGAGACTAGGTATCTATCACCCCACTACCATTATCAGATTAGAGCCATAAAGGCACTAGGCATCTACCACCCCACTACCACTATCAGATTAGAGCCATAATGGAGACTAGACATCTACCACTATCAGATTAGAGCCATAAGGACACTAGACATCTACCACCCCACTACCACTATCAGATTAGAGCCATAATGGAGACTAGGTATCTACCACCCCACTACCTATATCAGATTAGAGCCATAATGGAGACTAGGTATCTACCACCCCACTACCACTATCAGATTATAGCCATAATGGAGACTAGGTATCTACCACCACACTACCTCTATCAGATTAAAGCCATATTGGAGACTAGGTATCTACCACCCCACTACCACTATCAGATTAGAGCCATAATGGAGACTAGGTATCTACCACCCCACTACCACTATCAGATTAGAGCCATAATGGAGACTAGGTTTCTACCACCCCACTACCTCTATCAGATTAGAGCCATAATGGAGACTAGGTATCTACCACCCCACTACCACTATCAGATTAGAGCCATAAAGGCACTAGGCATCTACCACCCCACTACCACTATCAGATTAGAGCCATAAAGGCACTAGGCATCTACCACCCCACTACCACTATCAGATTAGAGCCATAATGGAGACTAGGTATCTACCACCCCACTACCACTATCAGATTAGAGCCATAATGGAGACTAGGTATCTACCACCCCACTTGCACTATCAGATTAGAGCCATAATGGAGACTAGACATCTACCACTATCAGATTAGAGCCATAAGGACACTAGACATCTACCACCCCACTACCACTATCAGATTAGAGCCATAATGGAGACTAGGTATCTACCACCCCACTACCTATATCAGATTAGAGCCAAAATGGAGACTAGGTATCTACCACCCCACTACCACTATCAGATTATAGCCATAATGGAGACTAGGTATCTACCACCCCTCTACCTCTATCAGATTATAGCCATATTGGAGACTAGGTATCTACCACCCCACTACCACTATGTGATTAGAGCCATAATGGAGACTAGGTATCTACCACCCCACTACTACTATCAGATTAGAGCCATAAGGGAGACTAGGTAGCTACCACCCCTCTACCTCTATCAGATTAGAGCCATATTGGAGACTAGGTATCTACCACCCCACTACCACTATGTGATTAGAGCCATAATGGAGACTAGGTATCTACCACCCCACTACCACTATCAGATTAGAGCCATAATGGAGACAAGGTTTCTACCACCCCACTACCACTATCAGATTAGAGCCATAAAGGCACTAGGCATCTACCACCCCACTACCACTATCAGATTAGAGCCATAAAGGCACTAGGCATCTACCACCCCACTACCACTATCAGATTAGAGCCATAATGGAGACTAGGTATCTACCACCCCACTACCTCTATCAGATTAGAGCCATAATGGAGACTAGGTATCTACCACCCCACTACCTCTATAAGATTAGAGCCATAAGGGCACTTGGCATCTACCACCCCCCTACCACTATCAGATTAGAGTCATAAAGGCACTAGGCATCTACCACCCCACTACCACTATCAGATTAGAGCCATAAAGGCACTAGGCATCTACCACCCCACTACCACTATCAGATTAGAGCCATAATGGAGACTAGGTATCTACCACCCCACTACCACTATCAGATTAGAGCCATAATGGAGACTATGTATCTATCACCCCACTACCATTATCAGATTAGAGCCATAAAGGCACTAGGCATCTACCACCCCACTACCACTATCAGATTAGAACCATAATGGAGACTAGACATCTACCACTATCAGATTAGAGCCATAAGGACACTAGACATCTACCACCCCACTACCACTATCAGATTAGAGCCATAATGGAGACTAGGTATCTACCACCCCACTACCTATATCAGATTAGAGCCATAATGGAGACTAGGTATCTACCACCCCACTACCACTATCAGATTATAGCCATAATGGAGACTAGGTATCTACCACCCCTCTACCTCTATCAGATTAGAGCCATATTGGAGACTAGGTATCTACCACCCCACTACCACTATGTGATTAGAGCCATAATGGAGACTAGGTATCTACCACCCCACTACCACTATCAGATTAGAGCCATAATGGAGACTAGGTTTCTACCACCCCACTACCACTATCAGATTAGAGCCATAAAGGCACTAGGCATCTACCACCCCACTACCACTATCAGATTAGAGCCATAAAGGCACTAGGCATCTACCACCCCACTACCACTATCAGATTAGAGCAATAATGGAGAATAGGTATCTACCACCCCACTACCACTATCAGATTAGAGCCATAAGGGCACTAGGCATCTATCACCCCACTACCACTATCAGATTAGAGCCATAAAGGCACTAGGCATCTACCACCCCACTACCAATATCAGATTAGAGCCATAATCGAGACTAGGTATCTACCACCCCACTACCACTATCAGATTAGAGCCATAATGGAGACTAGGTATCTATCACCCCACTACCATTATCAGATTAGAGCCATAAAGGCACTAGGCATCTACCACCCCACTACCACTATCAGATTAGAGCCATAATGGAGACTATACATCTACCACTATCAGATTAGAGCCATAAGGACACTAGACATCTACCACCCCACTACCACTATCAGATTAGAGCCATAATGGAGACTAGGTATCTACCACCCCACTACCTATATCAGATTAGAGCCAAAATGGAGACTACGTATCTACCACCCCACTACCACTATCAGATTATAGCCATAATGGAGACTAGGTATCTACCACCCCTCTACCTCTATCAGATTAGAGCCATATTGGAGACTAGGTATCTACCACCCCACTACCACTATCAGTTTAGAGCCATAAAGGCACTAGGCATCTACCACCCCACTACCACTATCAGATTAGAGCAATAATGGAGACTAGGTATCTACCACCCCACTACCACTATCAGATTAGAGCCATAAGGGCACTAGGCATCTATCACCCCACTACCACTATCAGATTAGAGCCATAAAGGCACTAGGCATCTACCACCCCACTACCAATATCAGATTAGAGCCATAATGGAGACTAGGTATCTACCACCCCACTACCACTATCAGATTAGAGCCATAATGGAGACTAGGTATCTATCACCCCACTACCATTATCAGATTAGAGCCATAAAGGCACTAGGCATCTACCACCCCACTACCACTATCAGATTAGAGCCATAATGGAGACTAGACATCTACCACTATCAGATTAGAGCCATAAGGACACTAGACATCTACCATCCCACTACCACTATCAGATTAGAGCCATAATGGAGACTAGGTATCTACCACCCCACTACCACTATCAGATTATAGCCATAATGGAGACTAGGTATCTACCACCCCTCTACCTCTATCAGATTAGAGCCATATTGGAGACTAGGTATCTACCACCCCACTACCACTATGTGATTAGAGCCATAATGGAGACTAGGTATCTACCACCCCTCTACCTCTATCAGATTAGAGCCATATTGGAGACTAGGTATCTACCACCCCACTACCACTATCAGATTAGAGCCATAAAGGCACTAGGCATCTACCACCCCACTACCACTATCAGATTAGAGCAATAATGGAGACTAGGTATCTACCACCCCACTACCACTATCAGATTAGAGCCATAAGGGCACTAGGCATCTATCACCCCACTACCACTATCAGATTAGAGCCATAAAGGCACTAGGCATCTACCACCCCACTACCAATATCAGATTAGAGCCATAATGGAGACTAGGTATCTACCACCCCACTACCACTATCAGATTAGAGCCATAATGGAGACTAGGTATCTATCACCCCACTACCATTATCAGATTAGAGCCATAAAGGCACTAGGCATCTACCACCCCACTACCACTATCAGATTAGAGCCATAATGGAGACTAGACATCTACCACTATCAGATTAGAGCCATAAGGACACTAGACATCTACCATCCCACTACCACTATCAGATTAGAGCCATAATGGAGACTAGGTATCTACCACCCCACTACCACTATCAGATTATAGCCATAATGGAGACTAGGTATCTACCACCCCTCTACCTCTATCAGATTAGAGCCATATTGGAGACTAGGTATCTACCACCCCACTACCACTATGTGATTAGAGCCATAATGGAGACTAGGTATCTACCACCCCACTACCACTATCAGATTAGAGCCATAATGGAGACTAGGTTTCTACCACCCCACTACCACTATCAGATTAGAGCCATAAAGGCACTAGGCATCTACCACCCCACTACCACTATCAGATTAGAGTCATAAAGGCACTAGGCATCTACCACCCCACTACCACTATCAGATTAGAGCCATAATGGAGACTAGGTATCTACCACCCCACTACCACTATCAGATTAGAGCCATAATGGAGACTAGTTATCTATCACCCCACTACCATTATCAGATTAGAGCCATAAAGGCACTAGGCATCTACCACCCCACTACCACTATCAGATTAGAGCCATAATGGAGACTAGACATCTACCACTATCAGATTAGAGCCATAAGGACACTAGACATCTACCATCCCACTACCACTATCAGATTAGAGCCATAATGGAGACTAGGTATCTACCACCCCACTACCACTATCAGATTATAGCCATAATGGAGACTAGGTATCTACCACCCCTCTACCTCTATCAGATTAGAGCCATATTGGAGACTAGGTATCTACCACCCCACTACCACTATGTGATTAGAGCCATAATGGAGACTAGGTATCTACCACCCCTCTACCTCTATCAGATTAGAGCCATATTGGAGACTAGGTATCTACCACCCCACTACCACTATCAGATTAGAGCCATAAGGGCACTAGGCATCTATCACCCCACTACCACTATCAGATTAGAGCCATAAAGGCTCTAGGCATCTACCACCCCACTACCAATATCAGATTAGAGCCATAATGGAGACTAGGTATCTACCACCCCACTACCACTATCAGATTAGAGCCATAATGGAGACTAGGTATCTATCACCCCACTACCATTATCAGATTAGAGCCATAAAGGCACTAGGCATCTACCACCCCACTACCACTATCAGATTAGAGCCATAATGGAGACTAGACATCTACCACTATCAGATTAGAGCCATAAGGACACTAGACATCTACCATCCCACTACCACTATCAGATTAGAGCCATAATGGAGACTAGGTATCTACCACCCCACTACCACTATCAGATTATAGCCATAATGGAGACTAGGTATCTACCACCCCTCTACCTCTATCAGATTAGAGCCATATTGGAGACTAGGTATCTACCACCCCACTACCACTATGTGATTAGAGCCATAATGGAGACTAGGTATCTACCACCCCACTACCACTATCAGATTAGAGCCATAATGGAGACTAGGTTTCTACCACCCCACTACCACTATCAGATTAGAGCCATAAAGGCACTAGGCATCTACCACCCCACTACCACTATCAGATTAGAGTCATAAAGGCACTAGGCATCTACCACCCCACTACCACTATCAGATTAGAGCCATAATGGAGACTAGGTATCTACCACCCCACTACCACTATCAGATTAGAGCCATAATGGAGACTAGACATCTCCACTATCAGATTAGAGCCATAAGGACACTAGACATCTACCACCCCACTACCACTATCAGATTAGAGCCATAATGGAGACTAGGTATCTACCACCCCACTACCTCTATCAGATTAGAGCCATAATGGAGACTAGGTATCTACCACCCCACTACCACTATCAGATTAGAGCCATAATGGAGACTAGGTTTCTACCACCCCACTACCACTATCAGATTAGAGCCATAAAGGCACTAGGCATCTACCACCCCACTACCAATATCAGATTAGAGCCATAATCGAGACTAGGTATCTACCACCCCACTACCACTATCAGATTAGAGCCATAATGGAGACTAGGTATCTATCACCCCACTACCATTATCAGATTAGAGCCATAAAGGCACTAGGCATCTACCACCCCACTACCACTATCAGATTAGAGCCATAATGGAGACTATACATCTACCACTATCAGATTAGAGCCATAAGGACACTAGACATCTACCACCCCACTACCACTATCAGATTAGAGCCATAATGGAGACTAGGTATCTACCACCCCACTACCTATATCAGATTAGAGCCAAAATGGAGACTACGTATCTACCACCCCACTACCACTATCAGATTATAGCCATAATGGAGACTAGGTATCTACCACCCCTCTACCTCTATCAGATTAGAGCCATATTGGAGACTAGGTATCTACCACCCCACTACCACTATCAGTTTAGAGCCATAAAGGCACTAGGCATCTACCACCCCACTACCACTATCAGATTAGAGCAATAATGGAGACTAGGTATCTACCACCCCACTACCACTATCAGATTAGAGCCATAAGGGCACTAGGCATCTATCACCCCACTACCACTATCAGATTAGAGCCATAAAGGCACTAGGCATCTACCACCCCACTACCAATATCAGATTAGAGCCATAATGGAGACTAGGTATCTACCACCCCACTACCACTATCAGATTAGAGCCATAATGGAGACTAGGTATCTATCACCCCACTACCATTATCAGATTAGAGCCATAAAGGCACTAGGCATCTACCACCCCACTACCACTATCAGATTAGAGCCATAATGGAGACTAGACATCTACCACTATCAGATTAGAGCCATAAGGACACTAGACATCTACCATCCCACTACCACTATCAGATTAGAGCCATAATGGAGACTAGGTATCTACCACCCCACTACCACTATCAGATTATAGCCATAATGGAGACTAGGTATCTACCACCCCTCTACCTCTATCAGATTAGAGCCATATTGGAGACTAGGTATCTACCACCCCACTACCACTATGTGATTAGAGCCATAATGGAGACTAGGTATCTACCACCCCTCTACCTCTATCAGATTAGAGCCATATTGGAGACTAGGTATCTACCACCCCACTACCACTATCAGATTAGAGCCATAAAGGCACTAGGCATCTACCACCCCACTACCACTATCAGATTAGAGCAATAATGGAGACTAGGTATCTACCACCCCACTACCACTATCAGATTAGAGCCATAAGGGCACTAGGCATCTATCACCCCACTACCACTATCAGATTAGAGCCATAAAGGCACTAGGCATCTACCACCCCACTACCAATATCAGATTAGAGCCATAATGGAGACTAGGTATCTACCACCCCACTACCACTATCAGATTAGAGCCATAATGGAGACTAGGTATCTATCACCCCACTACCATTATCAGATTAGAGCCATAAAGGCACTAGGCATCTACCACCCCACTACCACTATCAGATTAGAGCCATAATGGAGACTAGACATCTACCACTATCAGATTAGAGCCATAAGGACACTAGACATCTACCATCCCACTACCACTATCAGATTAGAGCCATAATGGAGACTAGGTATCTACCACCCCACTACCACTATCAGATTATAGCCATAATGGAGACTAGGTATCTACCACCCCTCTACCTCTATCAGATTAGAGCCATATTGGAGACTAGGTATCTACCACCCCACTACCACTATGTGATTAGAGCCATAATGGAGACTAGGTATCTACCACCCCACTACCACTATCAGATTAGAGCCATAATGGAGACTAGGTTTCTACCACCCCACTACCACTATCAGATTAGAGCCATAAAGGCACTAGGCATCTACCACCCCACTACCACTATCAGATTAGAGTCATAAAGGCACTAGGCATCTACCACCCCACTACCACTATCAGATTAGAGCCATAATGGAGACTAGGTATCTACCACCCCACTACCACTATCAGATTAGAGCCATAATGGAGACTAGTTATCTATCACCCCACTACCATTATCAGATTAGAGCCATAAAGGCACTAGGCATCTACCACCCCACTACCACTATCAGATTAGAGCCATAATGGAGACTAGACATCTACCACTATCAGATTAGAGCCATAAGGACACTAGACATCTACCATCCCACTACCACTATCAGATTAGAGCCATAATGGAGACTAGGTATCTACCACCCCACTACCACTATCAGATTATAGCCATAATGGAGACTAGGTATCTACCACCCCTCTACCTCTATCAGATTAGAGCCATATTGGAGACTAGGTATCTACCACCCCACTACCACTATGTGATTAGAGCCATAATGGAGACTAGGTATCTACCACCCCTCTACCTCTATCAGATTAGAGCCATATTGGAGACTAGGTATCTACCACCCCACTACCACTATCAGATTAGAGCCATAAGGGCACTAGGCATCTATCACCCCACTACCACTATCAGATTAGAGCCATAAAGGCTCTAGGCATCTACCACCCCACTACCAATATCAGATTAGAGCCATAATGGAGACTAGGTATCTACCACCCCACTACCACTATCAGATTAGAGCCATAATGGAGACTAGGTATCTATCACCCCACTACCATTATCAGATTAGAGCCATAAAGGCACTAGGCATCTACCACCCCACTACCACTATCAGATTAGAGCCATAATGGAGACTAGACATCTACCACTATCAGATTAGAGCCATAAGGACACTAGACATCTACCATCCCACTACCACTATCAGATTAGAGCCATAATGGAGACTAGGTATCTACCACCCCACTACCACTATCAGATTATAGCCATAATGGAGACTAGGTATCTACCACCCCTCTACCTCTATCAGATTAGAGCCATATTGGAGACTAGGTATCTACCACCCCACTACCACTATGTGATTAGAGCCATAATGGAGACTAGGTATCTACCACCCCACTACCACTATCAGATTAGAGCCATAATGGAGACTAGGTTTCTACCACCCCACTACCACTATCAGATTAGAGCCATAAAGGCACTAGGCATCTACCACCCCACTACCACTATCAGATTAGAGTCATAAAGGCACTAGGCATCTACCACCCCACTACCACTATCAGATTAGAGCCATAATGGAGACTAGGTATCTACCACCCCACTACCACTATCAGATTAGAGCCATAATGGAGACTAGACATCTCCACTATCAGATTAGAGCCATAAGGACACTAGACATCTACCACCCCACTACCACTATCAGATTAGAGCCATAATGGAGACTAGGTATCTACCACCCCACTACCACTATCAGATTAGAGACATAATGGAGACTAGATATCTACCACCCCACTACCGCTATCATATTAGAGCCATAAGGGCACTAGGCATCTACCACCCCACTACCACTATCAGATTAGAGCCATATGGGCACTAGGCATCTACCACCCCACTACTACTACCAGATTAGAGCCAAACGGAGACTAGACATCTACCACCCCACTACTACTACCAGATTAGAGCCATAAGGGAGACTAGTCATTTACCACCCCACTACCTCTATCAGATTAGAGCCATAATGGAGACTATGTATCTACCATTCCACTACCACTATCAGATTAAAGCCATAAGGGCACTAGGCATCTACCACCCCACTACCACTATCAGATTAGAGCCATAATGGAGACTAGGTATCTTCCACCCCACTACCACTACCAGATTAGAGCCATAATGGAGACTAGGTATCTACCACCCCACTACCACTACCAAATTAGAGCCATAATGGAGACTAGGTATCTACCACCCCACTACCACTATCAGATTAGAGCCATAATGGAGACTAGGTATCTACCACCCCACTACTACTATCAGATTAGAGCCATAATGGAGACTAGGTATCTACCACCCCTCTACCACTACCAGATTAGAGCCATATTGGAGACTAGGTATCTACCACCCCACTACCACTATGTGATTAGAGCCATAATGGAGACTAGGTATCTACCACCCCTCTACCTCTATCAGATTAGAGCCATATTGGAGACTAGGTATCTACCACCCCACTACCACTATCAGATTAGAGCCATAAAGGCACTAGGCATCTACCACCCCACTACCACTATCAGATTAGAGCAATAATGGAGACTAGGTATCTACCACCCCACTACCACTATCAGATTAGAGCCATAAGGGCACTAGGCATCTATCACCCCACTACCACTATCAGATTAGAGCCATAAAGGCACTAGGCATCTACCACCCCACTACCAATATCAGATTAGAGCCATAATGGAGACTAGGTATCTACCACCCCACTACCACTATCAGATTAGAGCCATAATGGAGACTAGGTATCTATCACCCCACTACCATTATCAGATTAGAGCCATAAAGGCACTAGGCATCTACCACCCCACTACCACTATCAGATTAGAGCCATAATGGAGACTAGACATCTACCACTATCAGATTAGAGCCATAAGGACACTAGACATCTACCATCCCACTACCACTATCAGATTAGAGCCATAATGGAGACTAGGTATCTACCACCCCACTACCACTATCAGATTATAGCCATAATGGAGACTAGGTATCTACCACCCCTCTACCTCTATCAGATTAGAGCCATATTGGAGACTAGGTATCTACCACCCCACTACCACTATGTGATTAGAGCCATAATGGAGACTAGGTATCTACCACCCCACTACCACTATCAGATTAGAGCCATAATGGAGACTAGGTTTCTACCACCCCACTACCACTATCAGATTAGAGCCATAAAGGCACTAGGCATCTACCACCCCACTACCACTATCAGATTAGAGTCATAAAGGCACTAGGCATCTACCACCCCACTACCACTATCAGATTAGAGCCATAATGGAGACTAGGTATCTACCACCCCACTACCACTATCAGATTAGAGCCATAATGGAGACTAGACATCTCCACTATCAGATTAGAGCCATAAGGACACTAGACATCTACCACCCCACTACCACTATCAGATTAGAGCCATAATGGAGACTAGGTATCTACCACCCCACTACCACTATCAGATTAGAGACATAATGGAGACTAGATATCTACCACCCCACTACCGCTATCATATTAGAGCCATAAGGGCACTAGGCATCTACCACCCCACTACCACTATCAGATTAGAGCCATATGGGCACTAGGCATCTACCACCCCACTACTACTACCAGATTAGAGCCAAACGGAGACTAGACATCTACCACCCCACTACTACTACCAGATTAGAGCCATAAGGGAGACTAGTCATTTACCACCCCACTACCTCTATCAGATTAGAGCCATAATGGAGACTATGTATCTACCATTCCACTACCACTATCAGATTAAAGCCATAAGGGCACTAGGCATCTACCACCCCACTACCACTATCAGATTAGAGCCATAATGGAGACTAGGTATCTTCCACCCCACTACCACTACCAGATTAGAGCCATAATGGAGACTAGGTATCTACCACCCCACTACCACTACCAAATTAGAGCCATAATGGAGACTAGGTATCTACCACCCCACTACCACTATCAGATTAGAGCCATAATGGAGACTAGGTATCTACCACCCCACTACTACTATCAGATTAGAGCCATAATGGAGACTAGGTGTCTACCACCCCTCTACCACTACCAGATTAGAGCCATAATGGAGACTAGGTATCTACCACCCCACTACCACTATCAGATTAGAGTCATAAAGGCACTAGGCATCTACCACCCCACTACCACTATCAGATTAGAGCCATAATGGAGACTAGGTATCTACCACCCCACTACCACTATCAGATTAGAGCCATAATGGAGACTAGGTATCTACCACCCCACTACCACTATCAGATTAGAGCCATAATGGAGACTAGACATCTACCACTATCAGATTAGAGCCATAAGGACACTAGACATCTACCATCCCACTACCACTATCAGATTAGAGCCATAATGGAGACTAGGTATCTACCACCCCACTACCACTATCAGATTATAGCCATAATGGAGACTAGGTATCTACCACCCCTCTACCTCTATCAGATTAGAGCCATATTGGAGACTAGGTATCTACCACCCCACTACCACTATGTGATTAGAGCCATAATGGAGACTAGGTATCTACCACCCCACTACCACTATCAGATTAGAGCCATAATGGAGACTAGGTTTCTACCACCCCACTACCACTATCAGATTAGAGCCATAAAGGCACTAGGCATCTACCACCCCACTACCACTATCAGATTAGAGTCATAAAGGCACTAGGCATCTACCACCCCACTACCACTATCAGATTAGAGCCATAATGGAGACTAGGTATCTACCACCCCACTACCACTATCAGATTAGAGCCATAATGGAGACTAGGTTTCTACCACCCCACTACCACTATCAGATTAGAGCCATAAAGGCACTAGGCATCTACCACCCCACTACCACTATCAGATTAGAGTCATAAAGGCACTAGGCATCTACCACCCCACTACCACTATCAGATTAGAGCCATAAAGGCACTAGGCATCTACCACCCCACTACCACTATCAGATTAGAGCCATAATGGAGACTAGACATCTACCACTATCAGATTAGAGCCATAAGGACACTAGACATCTACCATCCCACTACCACTATCAGATTAGAGCCATAATGGAGACTAGGTATCTACCACCCCACTACCACTATCAGATTATAGCCATAATGGAGACTAGGTATCTACCACCCCTCTACCTCTATCAGATTAGAGCCATATTGGAGACTAGGTATCTACCACCCCACTACCACTATGTGATTAGAGCCATAATGGAGACTAGGTATCTACCACCCCTCTACCTCTATCAGATTAGAGCCATATTGGAGACTAGGTATCTACCACCCCACTACCACTATCAGATTAGAGCCATAAGGGCACTAGGCATCTATCACCCCACTACCACTATCAGATTAGAGCCATAAAGGCTCTAGGCATCTACCACCCCACTACCAATATCAGATTAGAGCCATAATGGAGACTAGGTATCTACCACCCCACTACCACTATCAGATTAGAGCCATAATGGAGACTAGGTATCTATCACCCCACTACCATTATCAGATTAGAGCCATAAAGGCACTAGGCATCTACCACCCCACTACCACTATCAGATTAGAGCCATAATGGAGACTAGACATCTACCACTATCAGATTAGAGCCATAAGGACACTAGACATCTACCATCCCACTACCACTATCAGATTAGAGCCATAATGGAGACTAGGTATCTACCACCCCACTACCACTATCAGATTATAGCCATAATGGAGACTAGGTATCTACCACCCCTCTACCTCTATCAGATTAGAGCCATATTGGAGACTAGGTATCTACCACCCCACTACCACTATGTGATTAGAGCCATAATGGAGACTAGGTATCTACCACCCCACTACCACTATCAGATTAGAGCCATAATGGAGACTAGGTTTCTACCACCCCACTACCACTATCAGATTAGAGCCATAAAGGCACTAGGCATCTACCACCCCACTACCACTATCAGATTAGAGTCATAAAGGCACTAGGCATCTACCACCCCACTACCACTATCAGATTAGAGCCATAATGGAGACTAGGTATCTACCACCCCACTACCACTATCAGATTAGAGCCATAATGGAGACTAGACATCTCCACTATCAGATTAGAGCCATAAGGACACTAGACATCTACCACCCCACTACCACTATCAGATTAGAGCCATAATGGAGACTAGGTATCTACCACCCCACTACCACTATCAGATTAGAGACATAATGGAGACTAGATATCTACCACCCCACTACCGCTATCATATTAGAGCCATAAGGGCACTAGGCATCTACCACCCCACTACCACTATCAGATTAGAGCCATATGGGCACTAGGCATCTACCACCCCACTACTACTACCAGATTAGAGCCAAACGGAGACTAGACATCTACCACCCCACTACTACTACCAGATTAGAGCCATAAGGGAGACTAGTCATTTACCACCCCACTACCTCTATCAGATTAGAGCCATAATGGAGACTATGTATCTACCATTCCACTACCACTATCAGATTAAAGCCATAAGGGCACTAGGCATCTACCACCCCACTACCACTATCAGATTAGAGCCATAATGGAGACTAGGTATCTTCCACCCCACTACCACTACCAGATTAGAGCCATAATGGAGACTAGGTATCTACCACCCCACTACCACTACCAAATTAGAGCCATAATGGAGACTAGGTATCTACCACCCCACTACCACTATCAGATTAGAGCCATAATGGAGACTAGGTATCTACCACCCCACTACTACTATCAGATTAGAGCCATAATGGAGACTAGGTATCTACCACCCCTCTACCACTACCAGATTAGAGCCATATTGGAGACTAGGTATCTACCACCCCACTACCACTATGTGATTAGAGCCATAATGGAGACTAGGTATCTACCACCCCTCTACCTCTATCAGATTAGAGCCATATTGGAGACTAGGTATCTACCACCCCACTACCACTATCAGATTAGAGCCATAAAGGCACTAGGCATCTACCACCCCACTACCACTATCAGATTAGAGCAATAATGGAGACTAGGTATCTACCACCCCACTACCACTATCAGATTAGAGCCATAAGGGCACTAGGCATCTATCACCCCACTACCACTATCAGATTAGAGCCATAAAGGCACTAGGCATCTACCACCCCACTACCAATATCAGATTAGAGCCATAATGGAGACTAGGTATCTACCACCCCACTACCACTATCAGATTAGAGCCATAATGGAGACTAGGTATCTATCACCCCACTACCATTATCAGATTAGAGCCATAAAGGCACTAGGCATCTACCACCCCACTACCACTATCAGATTAGAGCCATAATGGAGACTAGACATCTACCACTATCAGATTAGAGCCATAAGGACACTAGACATCTACCATCCCACTACCACTATCAGATTAGAGCCATAATGGAGACTAGGTATCTACCACCCCACTACCACTATCAGATTATAGCCATAATGGAGACTAGGTATCTACCACCCCTCTACCTCTATCAGATTAGAGCCATATTGGAGACTAGGTATCTACCACCCCACTACCACTATGTGATTAGAGCCATAATGGAGACTAGGTATCTACCACCCCACTACCACTATCAGATTAGAGCCATAATGGAGACTAGGTTTCTACCACCCCACTACCACTATCAGATTAGAGCCATAAAGGCACTAGGCATCTACCACCCCACTACCACTATCAGATTAGAGTCATAAAGGCACTAGGCATCTACCACCCCACTACCACTATCAGATTAGAGCCATAATGGAGACTAGGTATCTACCACCCCACTACCACTATCAGATTAGAGCCATAATGGAGACTAGACATCTCCACTATCAGATTAGAGCCATAAGGACACTAGACATCTACCACCCCACTACCACTATCAGATTAGAGCCATAATGGAGACTAGGTATCTACCACCCCACTACCACTATCAGATTAGAGACATAATGGAGACTAGATATCTACCACCCCACTACCGCTATCATATTAGAGCCATAAGGGCACTAGGCATCTACCACCCCACTACCACTATCAGATTAGAGCCATATGGGCACTAGGCATCTACCACCCCACTACTACTACCAGATTAGAGCCAAACGGAGACTAGACATCTACCACCCCACTACTACTACCAGATTAGAGCCATAAGGGAGACTAGTCATTTACCACCCCACTACCTCTATCAGATTAGAGCCATAATGGAGACTATGTATCTACCATTCCACTACCACTATCAGATTAAAGCCATAAGGGCACTAGGCATCTACCACCCCACTACCACTATCAGATTAGAGCCATAATGGAGACTAGGTATCTTCCACCCCACTACCACTACCAGATTAGAGCCATAATGGAGACTAGGTATCTACCACCCCACTACCACTACCAAATTAGAGCCATAATGGAGACTAGGTATCTACCACCCCACTACCACTATCAGATTAGAGCCATAATGGAGACTAGGTATCTACCACCCCACTACTACTATCAGATTAGAGCCATAATGGAGACTAGGTATCTACCACCCCTCTACCACTACCAGATTAGAGCCATAATGGAGACTAGGTATCTACCACCCCACTACCACTATCAGATTAGAGTCATAAAGGCACTAGGCATCTACCACCCCACTACCACTATCAGATTAGAGCCATAATGGAGACTAGGTATCTACCACCCCACTACCACTATCAGATTAGAGCCATAATGGAGACTAGTTATCTATCACCCCACTACCATTATCAGATTAGAGCCATAAAGGCACTAGGCATCTACCACCCCACTACCACTATCAGATTAGAGCCATAATGGAGACTAGACATCTACCACTATCAGATTAGAGCCATAAGGACACTAGACATCTACCATCCCACTACCACTATCAGATTAGAGCCATAATGGAGACTAGGTATCTACCACCCCACTACCACTATCAGATTATAGCCATAATGGAGACTAGGTATCTACCACCCCTCTACCTCTATCAGATTAGAGCCATATTGGAGACTAGGTATCTACCACCCCACTACCACTATGTGATTAGAGCCATAATGGAGACTAGGTATCTACCACCCCTCTACCTCTATCAGATTAGAGCCATATTGGAGACTAGGTATCTACCACCCCACTACCACTATCAGATTAGAGCCATAAAGGCACTAGGCATCTACCACCCCACTACCACTATCAGATTAGAGCAATAATGGAGACTAGGTATCTACCACCCCACTACCACTATCAGATTAGAGCCATAAGGGCACTAGGCATCTATCACCCCACTACCACTATCAGATTAGAGCCATAAAGGCACTAGGCATCTACCACCCCACTACCAATATCAGATTAGAGCCATAATGGAGACTAGGTATCTACCACCCCACTACCACTATCAGATTAGAGCCATAATGGAGACTAGGTATCTATCACCCCACTACCATTATCAGATTAGAGCCATAAAGGCACTAGGCATCTACCACCCCACTACCACTATCAGATTAGAGCCATAATGGAGACTAGACATCTACCACTATCAGATTAGAGCCATAAGGACACTAGACATCTACCATCCCACTACCACTATCAGATTAGAGCCATAATGGAGACTAGGTATCTACCACCCCACTACCACTATCAGATTATAGCCATAATGGAGACTAGGTATCTACCACCCCTCTACCTCTATCAGATTAGAGCCATATTGGAGACTAGGTATCTACCACCCCACTACCACTATGTGATTAGAGCCATAATGGAGACTAGGTATCTACCACCCCACTACCACTATCAGATTAGAGCCATAATGGAGACTAGGTTTCTACCACCCCACTACCACTATCAGATTAGAGCCATAAAGGCACTAGGCATCTACCACCCCACTACCACTATCAGATTAGAGTCATAAAGGCACTAGGCATCTACCACCCCACTACCACTATCAGATTAGAGCCATAATGGAGACTAGGTATCTACCACCCCACTACCACTATCAGATTAGAGCCATAATGGAGACTAGACATCTCCACTATCAGATTAGAGCCATAAGGACACTAGACATCTACCACCCCACTACCACTATCAGATTAGAGCCATAATGGAGACTAGGTATCTACCACCCCACTACCACTATCAGATTAGAGACATAATGGAGACTAGATATCTACCACCCCACTACCGCTATCATATTAGAGCCATAAGGGCACTAGGCATCTACCACCCCACTACCACTATCAGATTAGAGCCATATGGGCACTAGGCATCTACCACCCCACTACTACTACCAGATTAGAGCCAAACGGAGACTAGACATCTACCACCCCACTACTACTACCAGATTAGAGCCATAAGGGAGACTAGTCATTTACCACCCCACTACCTCTATCAGATTAGAGCCATAATGGAGACTATGTATCTACCATTCCACTACCACTATCAGATTAAAGCCATAAGGGCACTAGGCATCTACCACCCCACTACCACTATCAGATTAGAGCCATAATGGAGACTAGGTATCTTCCACCCCACTACCACTACCAGATTAGAGCCATAATGGAGACTAGGTATCTACCACCCCACTACCACTACCAAATTAGAGCCATAATGGAGACTAGGTATCTACCACCCCACTACCACTATCAGATTAGAGCCATAATGGAGACTAGGTATCTACCACCCCACTACTACTATCAGATTAGAGCCATAATGGAGACTAGGTATCTACCACCCCTCTACCACTACCAGATTAGAGCCATAATGGAGACTAGGTATCTACCACCCCACTACCACTATCAGATTAGAGCCATAATGGAGACTAGGTATCTACCACCCCACTACCACTATCAGATTAGAGCCATAAGGGCACTAGGCATCTACCACCCCACTACCAATATCAGATTAGAGCCATAATGGAGACTAGGTATCTACCACCCCACTACCTCTATCAGATTAGAGCCATAATGGAGACTAGGTATCTACCACCCCACTACCTCTATCAGATTAGAGCCATAATGGAGACTAGGTATCTACCACCCCACTACCACTATCAGATTAGAGCCATACGGGCTCTAGGCATCTACCACCCCACTACCACTATCAGATTAGAGCCATAATGGAGACTAGGTATCTATCACCCCACTACCATTATCAGATTAGAGCCATAAGGGCACTAGGCATTTACCACCACACTACCACTATCAGATTAGAGCCATAATGGAGACTAGACATCTACCACTATCAGATTAGAGCCATAAGGACACTAGACATATACCACCCCACTACCACCATCAGATTAGAGCCATAATGGAGACTAGGTATCTTCCACCCCAATTCCTCTATCAGATTAGAGCCATATTGGAGACTAGGTATCTACCACCCCACTACCACTATGTGATTAGAGCCATAATGGAGACTAGGTATCTACCACCCCACTACCACTATCAGATTAGAGCCATAATGGAGACTAGGTTTCTACCACCCCACTACCACTATCAGATTAGAGCCATAAAGGCACTAGGCATCTACCACCCCACTACCACTATCAGATTAGAGTCATAAAGGCACTAGGCATCTACCACCCCACTACCACTATCAGATTAGAGCCATAATGGAGACTAGGTATCTACCACCCCACTACCACTATCAGATTAGAGCCATAATGGAGACTAGTTATCTATCACCCCACTACCATTATCAGATTAGAGCCATAAAGGCACTAGGCATCTACCACCCCACTACCACTATCAGATTAGAGCCATAATGGAGACTAGACATCTACCACTATCAGATTAGAGCCATAAGGACACTAGACATCTACCATCCCACTACCACTATCAGATTAGAGCCATAATGGAGACTAGGTATCTACCACCCCACTACCACTATCAGATTATAGCCATAATGGAGACTAGGTATCTACCACCCCTCTACCTCTATCAGATTAGAGCCATATTGGAGACTAGGTATCTACCACCCCACTACCACTATGTGATTAGAGCCATAATGGAGACTAGGTATCTACCACCCCTCTACCTCTATCAGATTAGAGCCATATTGGAGACTAGGTATCTACCACCCCACTACCACTATCAGATTAGAGCCATAAAGGCACTAGGCATCTACCACCCCACTACCACTATCAGATTAGAGCAATAATGGAGACTAGGTATCTACCACCCCACTACCACTATCAGATTAGAGCCATAAGGGCACTAGGCATCTATCACCCCACTACCACTATCAGATTAGAGCCATAAAGGCACTAGGCATCTACCACCCCACTACCAATATCAGATTAGAGCCATAATGGAGACTAGGTATCTACCACCCCACTACCACTATCAGATTAGAGCCATAATGGAGACTAGGTATCTATCACCCCACTACCATTATCAGATTAGAGCCATAAAGGCACTAGGCATCTACCACCCCACTACCACTATCAGATTAGAGCCATAATGGAGACTAGACATCTACCACTATCAGATTAGAGCCATAAGGACACTAGACATCTACCATCCCACTACCACTATCAGATTAGAGCCATAATGGAGACTAGGTATCTACCACCCCACTACCACTATCAGATTATAGCCATAATGGAGACTAGGTATCTACCACCCCTCTACCACTACCAGATTAGAGCCATAATGGAGACTAGGTATCTACCACCCCACTACCACTATCAGATTAGAGCCATAATGGAGACTAGGTATCTACCACCCCACTACCACTATCAGATTAGAGCCATAAGGGCACTAGGCATCTACCACCCCACTACCAATATCAGATTAGAGCCATAATGGAGACTAGGTATCTACCACCCCACTACCTCTATCAGATTAGAGCCATAATGGAGACTAGGTATCTACCACCCCACTACCTCTATCAGATTAGAGCCATAATGGAGACTAGGTATCTACCACCCCACTACCACTATCAGATTAGAGCCATACGGGCTCTAGGCATCTACCACCCCACTACCACTATCAGATTAGAGCCATAATGGAGACTAGGTATCTATCACCCCACTACCATTATCAGATTAGAGCCATAAGGGCACTAGGCATTTACCACCACACTACCACTATCAGATTAGAGCCATAATGGAGACTAGACATCTACCACTATCAGATTAGAGCCATAAGGACACTAGACATATACCACCCCACTACCACCATCAGATTAGAGCCATAATGGAGACTAGGTATCTTCCACCCCAATTCCTCTATCAGATTAGAGCCATATTGGAGACTAGGTATCTACCACCCCACTACCACTATGTGATTAGAGCCATAATGGAGACTAGGTATCTACCACCCCACTACCACTATCAGATTAGAGCCATAATGGAGACTAGGTTTCTACCACCCCACTACCACTATCAGATTAGAGCCATAAAGGCACTAGGCATCTACCACCCCACTACCACTATCAGATTAGAGTCATAAAGGCACTAGGCATCTACCACCCCACTACCACTATCAGATTAGAGCCATAATGGAGACTAGGTATCTACCACCCCACTACCACTATCAGATTAGAGCCATAATGGAGACTAGTTATCTATCACCCCACTACCATTATCAGATTAGAGCCATAAAGGCACTAGGCATCTACCACCCCACTACCACTATCAGATTAGAGCCATAATGGAGACTAGACATCTACCACTATCAGATTAGAGCCATAAGGACACTAGACATCTACCATCCCACTACCACTATCAGATTAGAGCCATAATGGAGACTAGGTATCTACCACCCCACTACCACTATCAGATTATAGCCATAATGGAGACTAGGTATCTACCACCCCTCTACCTCTATCAGATTAGAGCCATATTGGAGACTAGGTATCTACCACCCCACTACCACTATGTGATTAGAGCCATAATGGAGACTAGGTATCTACCACCCCTCTACCTCTATCAGATTAGAGCCATATTGGAGACTAGGTATCTACCACCCCACTACCACTATCAGATTAGAGCCATAAAGGCACTAGGCATCTACCACCCCACTACCACTATCAGATTAGAGCAATAATGGAGACTAGGTATCTACCACCCCACTACCACTATCAGATTAGAGCCATAAGGGCACTAGGCATCTATCACCCCACTACCACTATCAGATTAGAGCCATAAAGGCACTAGGCATCTACCACCCCACTACCAATATCAGATTAGAGCCATAATGGAGACTAGGTATCTACCACCCCACTACCACTATCAGATTAGAGCCATAATGGAGACTAGGTATCTATCACCCCACTACCATTATCAGATTAGAGCCATAAAGGCACTAGGCATCTACCACCCCACTACCACTATCAGATTAGAGCCATAATGGAGACTAGACATCTACCACTATCAGATTAGAGCCATAAGGACACTAGACATCTACCATCCCACTACCACTATCAGATTAGAGCCATAATGGAGACTAGGTATCTACCACCCCACTACCACTATCAGATTATAGCCATAATGGAGACTAGGTATCTACCACCCCTCTACCTCTATCAGATTAGAGCCATATTGGAGACTAGGTATCTACCACCCCACTACCACTATGTGATTAGAGCCATAATGGAGACTAGGTATCTACCACCCCACTACCACTATCAGATTAGAGCCATAATGGAGACTAGGTTTCTACCACCCCACTACCACTATCAGATTAGAGCCATAAAGGCACTAGGCATCTACCACCCCACTACCACTATCAGATTAGAGTCATAAAGGCACTAGGCATCTACCACCCCACTACCACTATCAGATTAGAGCCATAATGGAGACTAGGTATCTACCACCCCACTACCACTATCAGATTAGAGCCATAATGGAGACTAGACATCTCCACTATCAGATTAGAGCCATAAGGACACTAGACATCTACCACCCCACTACCACTATCAGATTAGAGCCATAATGGAGACTAGGTATCTACCACCCCACTACCACTATCAGATTAGAGACATAATGGAGACTAGATATCTACCACCCCACTACCGCTATCATATTAGAGCCATAAGGGCACTAGGCATCTACCACCCCACTACCACTATCAGATTAGAGCCATATGGGCACTAGGCATCTACCACCCCACTACTACTACCAGATTAGAGCCAAACGGAGACTAGACATCTACCACCCCACTACTACTACCAGATTAGAGCCATAAGGGAGACTAGTCATTTACCACCCCACTACCTCTATCAGATTAGAGCCATAATGGAGACTATGTATCTACCATTCCACTACCACTATCAGATTAAAGTCATAAGGGCACTAGGCATCTACCACCCCACTACCACTATCAGATTAGAGCCATAATGGAGACTAGGTATCTTCCACCCCACTACCACTACCAGATTAGAGCCATAATGGAGACTAGGTATCTACCACCCCACTACCACTACCAAATTAGAGCCATAATGGAGACTAGGTATCTACCACCCCACTACCACTATCAGATTAGAGCCATAATGGAGACTAGGTATCTACCACCCCACTACTACTATCAGATTAGAGCCATAATGGAGACTAGGTATCTACCACCCCTCTACCACTACCAGATTAGAGCCATAATGGAGACTAGGTATCTACCACCCCACTACCACTATCAGATTAGAGCCATAATGGAGACTAGGTATCTACCACCCCACTACCACTATCAGATTAGAGCCATAATGGAGACTAGGTATCTACCACCCCACTACTACTATCAGATTAGAGCCATAATGGAGACTAGGTATCTACCACCCCTCTACCACTACCAGATTAGAGCCATAATGGAGACTAGGTATCTACCACCCCACTACCACTATCAGATTAGAGCCATAATGGAGACTAGGTATCTACCACCCCACTACCACTATCAGATTAGAGCCATAAGGGCACTAGGCATCTACCACCCCACTACCAATATCAGATTAGAGCCATACGGGCTCTAGACATCTACCACCCCACTACCACTATCAGATTAGAGCCATAATGGAGACTAGGTATCTATCACCCCACTACCATTATCAGATTAGAGCCATAAGGGCACTAGGCATTTACCACCACACTACCACTATCAGATTAGAGCCATAATGGAGACTAGACATCTACCACTATCAGATTAGAGCCATAAGGACACTAGACATATACCACCCCACTACCACCATCAGATTAGAGCCATAATGGAGACTAGGTATCTTCCACCCCAATTCCTCTATCAGATTAGAGCCATAATGGAGACTAGGTATCTACCACCCCACTACCACTATCAGATTATAGCCATATTGGAGACTAGGTATCTACCACCCCTCTACCTCTATCAGATTAGAGCCATAATGGAGACTAGGTATCTACCACCCCACTACCACTATCAGATTAGAGCCATAAAGGCACTAGGCATCTACCACCCCACTACCACTATCAGATTAGAGCAATAATGGAGACTAGATATCTACCACCCCACTACCGCTATCATATTAGAGCCATAAGGGCACTAGGCATCTACCACCCCACTACCACTACCAGATTAGAGCCATAAGGGCACTAGGCATCTACCACCCCACTACCACTACCAGATTAGAGCCAAAACGGAGACTAGACATCTACCACCCCACTACTACTACCAGATTAGAGCCATAAGGGAGACTAGTCATTTACCACCCCACTACCTCTATCAGATTAGAGCCATAATGGAGACTATGTATCTACCATTCCACTACCACTATCAGATTAGAGCCATAATGGAGACTAGGTATCTTCCACCCCACTACCTCTATCAGATTAGAGCCATAACGGAGACTAGGTATCTTCCACCCCACTACCACTATCAGATTAGAGCCATAATGGAGACTAGGTATCTACCACCCCACTACCACTATCAGATTAGAGCCATAATGGAGACTAGGTATCTACCACCCCACTACCACTATCAGATTAGAGCCATAATGGAGACTAGGTATCTTCCACCCCACTACCTCTATCAGATTAGAGCCATAACGGAGACTAGGTATCTTCCACCCCACTACCACTACCAAATTAGAGCCATAATGGAGACTAGGTATCTACCACCCCACTACCACTATCAGATTAGAGCCATAATGGAGACTAGGTATCTACCACCCCACTACTACTATCAGATTAGAGCCATAATGGAGACTAGGTATCTACCACCCCTCTACCACTACCAGATTAGAGCCATAATGGAGACTAGGTATCTACCACCCCACTACCACTATCAGATTAGAGCCATAAGGGCACTAGGCATCTACCACCCCACTACCACTATCAGATTAGAGCCATAACGGCACTAGGCATCTATCACCCCACTACCACTATCAGATTAGAGCCAAAAAGGCACTAGGCATCTACCACCCCACTACCACTATCAGATTAGAGCCATAATGGAGACTAGGTATCTACCACCCCACTACCACTATCAGATTAGAGCCATAATGGAGACTAGGTATCTACGACCCCACTAACACTACCAGATTAGAGCCATAATGGAGACTAGGTATCTACCACCCCACTACCACTATCAGATTAGAGCCATAATGGAGACTAGGTATCTATCACCCCACTACCATTATCAGATTAGAGCCATAAAGGCACTAGGCATCTACCACCCCACTACCACTATCAGATTAGAGCCATAATGGAGACTAGACATCTACCACTATCAGATTAGAGCCATAAGGACACTAGACATCTACCACCCCACTACCACTATCAGATTAGAGCCATAATGGAGACTAGGTATCTACCACCCCACTACCTATATCAGATTAGAGCCATAATGGAGACTAGGTATCTACCACCCCACTACCACTATCAGATTATAGCCATAATGGAGACTAGGTATCTACCACCCCTCTACCTCTATCAGATTAGAGCCATATTGGAGACTAGGTATCTACCACCCCACTACCACTATCAGATTAGAGCCATAATGGAGACTAGGTATCTACCACCCCTCTACCTCTATCAGATTAGAGCAATAATGGAGACTAGGTATCTACCACCCCACTACCACTATCAGATTAGAGCAATAATGGAGACTAGGTATCTACCACCCCACTACCACTATCAGATTAGAGCCATAAGGGCACTAGGCATCTATCACCCCACTACCACTATCAGATTAGAGCCATAAAGGCACTAGGCATCTACCACCCCACTACCACTATCAGATTAGAGCCATAATGGAGACTAGGTATCTACCACCCCACTACCACTATCAGATTAGAGCCATAATGGAGACTAGGTATCTATCACCCCACTACCATTATCAGATTAGAGCCATAAAGGCACTAGGCATCTACCACCCCACTACCACTATCAGATTAGAGCCATAATGGAGACTAGACATCTACCACTATCAGATTAGAGCCATAAGGACACTAGACATCTACCACCCCACTACCACTATCAGATTAGAGCCACAATGGAGACTAGGTATCTACCACCCCACTACCTATATCAGATTAGAGCCAAAATGGAGACTAGGTATCTACCACCCCACTACCACTATCAGATTATAGCCATAATGGAGACTAGGTATCTACCACCCCTCTACCTCTATCAGATTAGAGCCATAAGGGCACTAGACATCTACCACCCCACTACCACTATGTGATTAGAGCCATAATGGAGACTAGGTATCTACCACCCCACTACCACTATCAGATTATAGCCATAATGGAGACTAGGTATCTACCACCCCTCTACCTCTATCAGATTAGAGCCATATTGGAGACTAGGTATCTACCACCCCACTACCACTATGTGATTAGAGCCATAATGGAGACTAGGTATCTACCACCCCACTACCACTATCAGATTAGAGCCATAATGGAGACTAGGTTTCTACCACCCCACTACCACTATCAGATTAGAGCCATAAAGGCACTAGGCATCTACCACCCCACTACCACTATCATATTAGAGCCATAAAGGCACTAGGCATCTACCACCCCACTACCTCTATCAGATTAGAGCCATAAAGAAACTAGGCATCTACCACCCCACTACCACTATCAGATTAGAGCCATAATGGAGACTAGGTTTCTACCACCCCACTACCACTATCAGATTAGAGCCATAAGGGCACTAGGCATCTATCACCCCATTACCACTATCAGATTAGAGCCATTAAGGCACTAGGCATCTACCACCCCACTACCACTATCAGATTAGAGCCATAATGGAGACTAGGTATCTACCACCCCACTACCACTATCAGATTAGAGCCATAATGGAGACTAGGTATCTACCACCCCACTACCACTACCAGATTAGAGCCATAATGGAGACTAGGTATCTACCACCCCACTACCACTATCAGATTAGAGCCATAATGGAGACTAGGTATCTACCACCCCACTATCTATATCAGATTAGAGCCAAAATGGAGACTAGGTATCTACCACCCCACTACCACTATCAGATTATAGCCATAATGGAGACTAGGTATCTACCACCCCTCTACCTCTATCAGATTAGAGCCATATTGGAGACTAGGTATCTACCACCCCACTACCACTATGTGATTAGAGCCATAATGGAGACTAGGTATCTACCACCCCACTACCACTATCAGATTAGAGCCATAATGGAGACTAGGTTTCTACCACCCCACTACCACTATCAGATTAGAGCCATAAAGGCACTAGGCATCTACCACCCCACTACCACTATCAGATTAGAGCCATAAAGGCACTAGGCATCTACCACCCCACTACCTCTATCAGATTAGAGCCATAAAGGCACTAGGCCTCTACCACCCCACTACCACTATCAGATTAGAGCCATAATGGAGACTAGGTATCTACCACCCCACTACCACTATCAGATTAGAGCCATAAGGGCACTAGGCATCTATCACCCCACTACCACTATCAGATTAGAGCCATAAAGGCACTAGGCATCTACCACCCCACTACCACTATCAGATTAGAGCCATAATGGAGACTAGGTATCTACCACCCCAATACCTATATCAGATTAGAGCCAAAATGGAGACTAGGTATCTACCACCCCACTACCACTATCAGATTATAGCCATAATGGAGACTAGGTATCTACCACCCCTCTACCTCTATCAGATTAGAGCCATAATGGAGACTAGGTATCTACCACCCCACTACCACTATCAGATTAGAGCCATAATGGAGACTAGGTTTCTACCACCCCACTACCACTATCAGATTAGAGCCATAAAGGCACTAGGCATCTACCACCCCACTACCACTATCAGATTAGAGCCATAAAGGCACTAGGCATCTACCACCCCACTACCTCTATCAGATTAGAGCCATAAAGGCACTAGGCATCTACCACCCCACTACCTATATCAGATTAGAGCCAAAATGGAGACTAGGTATCTACCACCCCACTACCACTATCAGATTATAGCCATAATGGAGACTAGGTATCTACCACCCCTCTACCTCTATCAGATTAGAGCCATATTGGAGACTAGGTATCTACCACCCCACTACCACTATGTGATTAGAGCCATAATGGAGACTAGGTATCTACCACCCCACTACCACTATCAGATTAGAGCCATAATGGAGACTAGGTTTCTACCACCCCACTACCACTATCAGATTAGAGCCATAAAGGCACTAGGCATCTACCACCCCACTACCACTATCAGATTAGAGCCATAAAGGCACTAGGCATCTACCACCCCACTACCTCTATCAGATTAGAGCCATAAAGGCACTAGGCATCTACCACCCCACTACCACTATCAGATTAGAGCCATAATGGAGACTAGGTATCTACCACCCCACTACCACTATCAGATTAGAGCCATAAGGGCACTAGGCATCTATCACCCCACTACCACTATCAGATTAGAGCCATAAAGGCACTAGGCATCTACCACCCCACTACCACTATCAGATTAGAGCCATAATGGAGACTAGGTAACTACCACCCCACTACCACTATCAGATTAGAGCCATAATGGAGACTAGGTATCTACCACCCCACTACCACTACCAGATTAGAGCCATAATGGAGACTAGGTATCTCACACCCCACTACCACTATCAGATTAGAGCCATAATGGAGACTAGGTATCTACCACCCCACTACCACTACCAGATTAGAGCCATAATGGAGACTAGGTATCTACCACCCCACTACCACTATCAGATTAGAGCCATAATGGAGACTAGGTATCTACCACCCCACTACCACTACCAGATTAGAGCCATAATGGAGACTAGGTATCTCACAACCCACTACCACTACCAGATTATAGCCATAATGGAGACTAGGTATCTACCACCCCACTACCACTATCAGATTAGAGCCATAAAGGCACTAGGCATCTACCACCCCACTACCACTATCAGATTAGAGCCATAATGGAGACTAGACATCTACCACTATAAGATTAGAGCCATAAGGACACTAGACATCTACCACCCCACTACCACTATCAGATTAGAGCCATAATGGAGAGTAGGTATCTCACACCCCACTACCACTATCAGATTAGAGCCATAATGGATACTAGACATCTACCACTGTCAGATTAGAGCCATAAGGACACTAGACATCTACCACCCCACTACCACTATCAGATTAGAGCCATAATGGAGACTAGGCATCTACCACCCCACTACCACTATCAGATTAGAGCCATAATGGAGACTAGGTATCTACCACCCCACTACCACTATCAGATTAGAGCCATAATGGAGACTAGGTATCTACCACCCCACTACCACTACCAGATTAGAGCCATAATGGAGACTAGGTATCTACCACCCCACTACCACTATCAGATTAGAGCCATAATGGAGACTAGGTATCTATCACCCCACTACCATTATCAGATTAGAGCCATAAAGGCACCAGGCATCTACCACCCCACTACCACTATCAGATTAGAACCATAATGGAGACTAGACATCTACCACTATCAGATTAGAGCCATAAGGACACTAGACATCTACCACCCCACTACCACTACCAGATTAGAGCCATAATGGAGACTAGGTATCTCACACCCCACTACCACTATCAGATTAGAAAATGGAGACTAGGTATCTACCACCCCACTACCACTATCAGATTATAGCCATAATGGAGACTAGGTATCTACCACCCCTCTACCTCTATCAGATTAGAGCCATATTGGAGACTAGGTATCTACCACCCCACTACCACTATGTGATTAGAGCCATAATGGAGACTAGCTATCTACCACCCCACTACCACTATCAGATTAGAGCCATAATGGAGACTAGGTTTCTACCACCCCACTACCACTATCAGATTAGAGCCATAAAGGCACTAGGCATCTACCACCCCACTACCTCTATCAGATTAGAGCCATAAAGGCACTAGGCATCTACCACCCCACTACCACTATCAGATTAGAGCCATAATGGAGACTAGGTATCTACCACCCCACTACCTATATCAGATTAGAGCCAAAATGGAGACTAGGTATCTACCACCCCACTACCACTATCAGATTATAGCCATAATGGAGACTAGGTATCTACCACCCCTCTACCTCTATCAGATTAGAGCCATATTGGAGACTAGGTATCTACCACCCCACTACCACTATGTGATTAGAGCCATAATGGAGACTAGGTATCTACCACCCCACTACCACTATCAGATTAGAGCCATAATGGAGACTAGGTTTCTACCACCCCACTACCACTATCAGATTAGAGCCATAAAGGCACTAGGCATCTACCACCCCACTACCACTATCAGATTAGAGCCATAAAGGCACTAGGCATCTACCACCCCACTACCTCTATCAGATTAGAGCCATAAAGGCACTAGGCATCTACCACCCCACTACCACTATCAGATTAGAGCCATAATGGAGACTAGGTATCTACCACCCCACTACCACTATCAGATTAGAGCCATAAGGGCACTAGGCATCTATCACCCCACTACCACTATCAGATTAGAGCCATAAAGGCACTAGGCATCTACCACCCCACTACCACTATCAGATTAGAGCCATAATGGAGACTAGGTATCTACCACCCCACTACCACTATCAGATTAGAGCCATAATGGAGACTAGGTATCTACCACCCCACTACCACTACCAGATTAGAGCCATAATGGAGACTAGGTATCTCACACCCCACTACCACTATCAGATTAGAGCCATAATGGAGACTAGGTATCTACCACCCCACTACCACTACCAGATTAGAGCCATAATGGAGACTAGGTATCTACCACCCCACTACCACTATCAGATTAGAGCCATAATGGAGACTAGGTGTCTACCACCCCACTACCACTACCAGATTAGAGCCATAATGGAGACTAGGTATCTCACAACCCACTACCACTACCAGATTATAGCCATAATGGAGACTAGGTATCTACCACCCCACTACCACTATCAGATTAGAGCCATAAAGGCACTAGGCATCTACCACCCCACTACCACTATCAGATTAGAGCCATAATGGAGACTAGACATCTACCACTATCAGATTAGAGCCATAAGGACACTAGACATCTACCACCCCACTACCACTATCAGATTAGAGCCATAAGGACACTAGACATCTACCACCCCACTACCACTATCAGATTAGAGCCATAATGGAGACTAGGCATCTACCACCCCACTACCACTATCAGATTAGAGCCATAATGGAGACTAGGTATCTACCACCCCACTACCACTATCAGATTAGAGCCATAATGGAGACTAGGTATCTACCACCCCACTACCACTACAAATTAGAGCCATAATGGAGACTAGGTATCTACCACCCCACTACCACTATCAGATTAGAGCCATAATGGAGACTAGGTATCTATCACCCCACTACCATTATCAGATTAGAGCCATAAAGGCACCAGGCATCTACCACCCCACTACCACTATCAGATTTTAGCCATAATGGAGACTAGACATCTACCACTATCAGATTAGAGCCATAAGGACACTAGACATCTACCACCCCACTACCACTATCAGATTAGAGCCATAATGGAGACTAGGTATCTACCACCCCACTACCTATATCAGATTAGAGCCAAAATGGAGACTAGGTATCTACCACCCCACTACCACTATCAGATTATAGCCATAATGGAGACTAGGTATCTACCACCCCTCTACCTCTATCAGATTAGAGCCATATTGGAGACTAGGTATCTACCACCCCACTACCACTATGTGATTAGAGCCATAATGGAGACTAGGTATCTACCACCCCACTACCACTATCAGATTAGAGCCATAATGGAGACTAGGTTTCTACCACCCCACTACCACTATCAGATTAGAGCCATAAAGGCACTAGGCATCTACCACCCCACTACCACTATCAGATTAGAGCCATGAAGGCACTAGGCATCTACCACCCCACTACCTCTATCAGATTAGAGCCATAAAGGCACTAGGCATCTACCACCCCACTACCACTATCAGATTAGAGCCATAATGGAGACTAGGTATCTACCACCCCACTACCACTATCAGATTAGAGCCATAAGGGCACTAGGCATCTATCACCCCACTACCACTATCAGATTAGAGCCATAAAGGCACTAGGCATCTACCACCCCACTACCACTATCAGATTAGAGCCATAATGGAGACTAGGTATCTACCACCCCACTACCACTATCAGATTAGAGCCATAATGGAGACTAGGTATCTACCACCCCACTACCACTACCAGATTAGAGCCATAATGGAGACTAGGTATCTCACACCCCACTACCACTATCAGATTAGAGCCATAATGGAGACTATGTATCTACCACCCCACTACCACTACCAGATTAGAGCCATAATGGAGACTAGGTATCTACCACCCCACTACCACTATCAGATTAGAGCCATAATGGAGACTAGGTATCTACCACCCCACTACCACTACCAGATTAGAGCCATAATGGAGACTAGGTATCTCACAACCCACTACCACTACCAGATTATAGCCATAATGGAGACTAGGTATCTACCACCCCACTACCACTATCAGATTAGAGCCATAAAGGCACTAGGCATCTACCACCCCACTACCACTATCAGATTAGAGCCATAATGGAGACTAGACATCTACCACTATCAGATTAGAGCCATAAGGACACTAGACATCTACCACCCCACTACCACTATCAGATTAGAGCCATAATGGAGAGTAGGTATCTCACACCCCACTACCACTATCAGATTAGAGCCATAATGGATACTAGACATCTACCACTGTCAGATTAGAGCCATAAGGACACTAGACATCTACCACCCCACTACCACTATCAGATTAGAGCCATAATGGAGACTAGGCATCTACCACCCCACTACCACTATCAGATTAGAGCCATAATGGAGACTAGGTATCTACCACCCCACTACCACTACCAGATTAGAGCCATAATGGAGACTAGGTATCTCACAACCCACTACCACTACCAGATTATAGCCATAATGGAGACTAGGTATCTACCACCCCACTACCACTATCAGATTAGAGCCATAAAGGCACTAGGCATCTACCACCCCACTACCACTATCAGATTAGAGCCATAATGGAGACTAGACATCTACCACTATCAGATTAGAGCCATAAGGACACTAGACATCTACCACCCCACTACCACTATCAGATTAGAGCCATAATGGAGAGTAGGTATCTCACACCCCACTACCACTATCAGATTAGAGCCATAATGGATACTAGACATCTACCACTATCAGATTAGAGCCATAATGGAGACTAGGTATCTACCACCCCACTACCACTACCAGATTAGAGCCATAATGGAGACTAGGTATCTACCACCCCACTACCACTATCAGATTAGAGCCATAATGGAGACTAGGTATCTATCACCCCACTACCATTATCAGATTAGAGCCATAAAGGCACCAGGCATCTACCACCCCACTACCACTATCAGATTAGAGCCATAATGGAGACTAGACATCTACCACTATCAGATTAGAGCCATAAGGACACTAGACATCTACCACCCCACTACCACTACCAGATTAGAGCCATAATGGAGACTAGGTATCTCACACCCCACTACCACTATCAGATTAGAAAATGGAGACTAGGTATCTACCACCCCACTACCACTATCAGATTATAGCCATAATGGAGACTAGGTATCTACCACCCCTCTACCTCTATCAGATTAGAGCCATATTGGAGACTAGGTATCTACCACCCCACTACCACTATGTGATTAGAGCCATAATGGAGACTAGGTATCTACCACCCCACTACCACTATCAGATTAGAGCCATAATGGAGACTAGGTTTCTACCACCCCACTACCACTATCAGATTAGAGCCATAAAGGCACTAGGCATCTACCACCCCACTACCACTATCAGATTAGAGCCATAAAGGCACTAGGCATCTACCACCCCACTACCTCTATCAGATTAGAGCCATAAAGGCACTAGGCATCTACCACCCCACTACCACTATCAGATTAGAGCCATAATGGAGACTAGGTATCTACCACCCCACTACCTATATCAGATTAGAGCCAAAATGGAGACTAGGTATCTACCACCCCACTACCACTATCAGATTATAGCCATAATGGAGACTAGGTATCTACCACCCCTCTACCTCTATCAGATTAGAGCCATATTGGAGACTAGGTATCTACCACCCCACTACCACTATGTGATTAGAGCCATAATGGAGACTAGGTATCTACCACCCCACTACCACTATCAGATTAGAGCCATAATGGAGACTAGGTTTCTACCACCCCACTACCACTATCAGATTAGAGCCATAAAGGCACTAGGCATCTACCACCCCACTACCACTATCAGATTAGAGCCATAAAGGCACTAGGCATCTACCACCCCACTACCTCTATCAGATTAGAGCCATAAAGGCACTAGGCATCTACCACCCCACTATCAGATTAGAGCCATAATGGAGACTAGGTATCTACCACCCCACTACCACTATCAGATTAGAGCCATAAGGGCACTAGGCATCTATCACCCCACTACCACTATCAGATTAGAGCCATAAAGGCACTAGGCATCTACCACCCCACTACCACTATCAGATTAGAGCCATAATGGAGACTAGGTATCTACCACCCCACTACCACTATCAGATTAGAGCCATAATGGAGACTAGGTATCTACCACCCCACTACCACTACCAGATTAGAGCCATAATGGAGACTAGGTATCTCACACCCCACTACCACTATCAGATTAGAGCCATAATGGAGACTAGGTATCTACCACCCCACTACCACTACCAGATTAGAGCCATAATGGAGACTAGGTATCTACCACCCCACTACCACTATCAGATTAGAGCCATAATGGAGACTAGGTATCTACCACCCCACTACCACTACCAGATTAGAGCCATAATGGAGACTAGGTATCTCACAACCCACTACCACTACCAGATTATAGCCATAATGGAGACTAGGTATCTACCACCCCACTACCACTATCAGATTAGAGCCATAAAGGCACTAGGCATCTACCACCCCACTACCACTATCAGATTAGAGCCATAATGGAGACTAGACATCTACCACTATCAGATTAGAGCCATAAGGACACTAGACATCTACCACCCCACTACCACTATCAGATTAGAGCCATAATGGAGAGTAGGTATCTCACACCCCACTACCACTATCAGATTAGAGCCATAATGGATACTAGACATCTACCACTGTCAGATTAGAGCCATAAGGACACTAGACATCTACCACCCCACTACCACTATCAGATTAGAGCCATAATGGAGACTAGGCATCTACCACCCCACTACCACTATCAGATTAGAGCCATAATGGAGACTAGGTATCTACCACCCCACTACCACTATCAGATTAGAGCCATAATGGAGACTAGGTATCTACCACCCCACTACCACTACCAGATTAGAGCCATAATGGAGACTAGGTATCTACCACCCCACTACCACTATCAGATTAGAGCCATAATGGAGACTAGGTATCTATCACCCCACTACCATTATCAGATTAGAGCCATAAAGGCACCAGGCATCTACCACCCCACTACCACTATCAGATTAGAGCCATAATGGAGACTAGACATCTACCACTATCAGATTAGAGCCATAAGGACACTAGACATCTACCACCCCACTACCACTACCAGATTAGAGCCATAATGGAGACTAGGTATCTCACACCCCACTACCACTATCAGATTAGAAAATGGAGACTAGGTATCTACCACCCCACTACCACTATCAGATTATAGCCATAAAGGCACCAGGCATCTACCACCCCACTACTACTATCAGATTAGAGCCATAATGGAGACTAGACATCTACCACTATCAGATTAGAGCCATAAGGACACTAGACATCTACCACCCCACTACCACTACCAGATTAGAGCCATAATGGAGACTAGGTATCTCACACCCCACTACCACTATCAGATTAGAAAATGGAGACTAGGTATCTACCACCCCTCTACCTCTATCAGATTAGAGCCATATTGGAGACTAGGTATCTACCACCCCACTACCACTATGTGATTAGAGCCATAATGGAGACTAGCTATCTACCACCCCACTACCACTATCAGATTAGAGCCATAATGGAGACTAGGTTTCTACCACCCCACTACCACTATCAGATTAGAGCCATAAAGGCACTAGGCATCTACCACCCCACTACCACTATCAGATTAGAGCCATAAAGGCACTAGGCATCTACCACCCCACTACCTCTATCAGATTAGAGCCATAAAGGCACTAGGCATCTACCACCCCACTACCACTATCAGATTAGAGCCATAATGGAGACTAGGTATCTACCACCCCACTACCTATATCAGATTAGAGCCAAAATGGAGACTAGGTATCTACCACCCCACTACCACTATCAGATTATAGCCATAATGGAGACTAGGTATCTACCACCCCTCTACCTCTATCAGATTAGAGCCATATTGGAGACTAGGTATCTACCACCCCACTACCACTATGTGATTAGAGCCATAATGGAGACTAGGTATCTACCACCCCACTACCACTATCAGATTAGAGCCATAATGGAGACTAGGTTTCTACCACCCCACTACCACTATCAGATTAGAGCCATAAAGGCACTAGGCATCTACCACCCCACTACCACTATCAGATTAGAGCCATAAAGGCACTAGGCATCTACCACCCCACTACCTCTATCAGATTAGAGCCATAAAGGCACTAGGCATCTACCACCCCACTACCACTATCAGATTAGAGCCATAATGGAGACTAGGTATCTACCACCCCACTACCACTATCAGATTAGAGCCATAAGGGCACTAGGCATCTATCACCCCACTACCACTATCAGATTAGAGCCATAAAGGCACTAGGCATCTACCACCCCACTACCACTATCAGATTAGAGCCATAATGGAGACTAGGTATCTACCACCCCACTACCACTATCAGATTAGAGCCATAATGGAGACTAGGTATCTACCACCCCACTACCACTACCAGATTAGAGCCATAATGGAGACTAGGTATCTCACACCCCACTACCACTATCAGATTAGAGCCATAATGGAGACTAGGTATCTACCACCCCACTACCACTACCAGATTAGAGCCATAATGGAGACTAGGTATCTACCACCCCACTACCACTATCAGATTAGAGCCATAATGGAGACTAGGTATCTACCACCCCACTACCACTACCAGATTAGAGCCATAATGGAGACTAGGTATCTCACAACCCACTACCACTACCAGATTATAGCCATAATGGAGACTAGGTATCTACCACCCCACTACCACTATCAGATTAGAGCCATAAAGGCACTAGGCATCTACCACCCCACTACCACTATCAGATTAGAGCCATAATGGAGACTAGACATCTACCACTATCAGATTAGAGCCATAAGGACACTAGACATCTACCACCCCACTACCACTATCAGATTAGAGCCATAATGGAGAGTAGGTATCTCACACCCCACTACCACTATCAGATTAGAGCCATAATGGATACTAGACATCTACCACTGTCAGATTAGAGCCATAAGGACACTAGACATCTACCACCCCACTACCACTATCAGATTAGAGCCATAATGGAGACTAGGCATCTACCACCCCACTACCACTATCAGATTAGAGCCATAATGGAGACTAGGTATCTACCACCCCACTACCACTATCAGATTAGAGCCATAATGGAGACTAGGTATCTACCACCCCACTACCACTACAAATTAGAGCCATAATGGAGACTAGGTATCTACCACCCCACTACCACTATCAGATTAGAGCCATAATGGAGACTAGGTATCTATCACCCCACTACCATTATCAGATTAGAGCCATAAGGACACTAGACATCTACCACCCCACTACCACTATCAGATTAGAGCCATAATGGAGACTAGGTATCTACCACCCCACTACCTATATCAGATTAGAGCCAAAATGGAGACTAGGTATCTACCACCCCACTACCACTATCAGATTATAGCCATAATGGAGACTAGGTATCTACCACCCCTCTACCTCTATCAGATTAGAGCCATATTGGAGACTAGGTATCTACCACCCCACTACCACTATGTGATTAGAGCCATAATGGAGACTAGGTATCTACCACCCCACTACCACTATCAGATTAGAGCCATAATGGAGACTAGGTTTCTACCACCCCACTACCACTATCAGATTAGAGCCATAAAGGCACTAGGCATCTACCACCCCACTACCACTATCAGATTAGAGCCATAAAGGCACTAGGCATCTACCACCCCACTACCTCTATCAGATTAGAGCCATAAAGGCACTAGGCATCTACCACCCCACTACCACTATCAGATTAGAGCCATAATGGAGACTAGGTATCTACCACCCCACTACCACTATCAGATTAGAGCCATAAGGGCACTAGGCATCTATCACCCCACTACCACTATCAGATTAGAGCCATAAAGGCACTAGGCATCTACCACCCCACTACCACTATCAGATTAGAGCCATAATGGAGACTAGGTATCTACCACCCCACTACCACTATCAGATTAGAGCCATAATGGAGACTAGGTATCTACCACCCCACTACCACTACCAGATTAGAGCCATAATGGAGACTAGGTATCTCACACCCCACTACCACTATCAGATTAGAGCCATAATGGAGACTAGGTATCTACCACCCCACTACCACTACCAGATTAGAGCCATAATGGAGACTAGGTATCTACCACCCCACTACCACTATCAGATTAGAGCCATAATGGAGACTAGGTATCTACCACCCCACTACCACTACCAGATTAGAGCCATAATGGAGACTAGGTATCTCACAACCCACTACCACTACCAGATTATAGCCATAATGGAGACTAGGTATCTACCACCCCACTACCACTATCAGATTAGAGCCATAAAGGCACTAAGCATCTACCACCCCACTACCACTATCAGATTAGAGCCATAATGGAGACTAGACATCTACCACTATCAGATTAGAGCCATAAGGACACTAGACATCTACCACCCCACTACCACTATCAGATTAGAGCCATAATGGAGAGTAGGTATCTCACACCCCACTACCACTATCAGATTAGAGCCATAATGGATACTAGACATCTACCACTGTCAGATTAGAGCCATAAGGACACTAGACATCTACCACCCCACTACCACTATCAGATTAGAGCCATAATGGAGACTAGGCATCTACCACCCCACTACCACTATCAGATTAGAGCCATAATGGAGACTAGGTATCTACCACCCCACTACCACTACCAGATTAGAGCCATAATGGAGACTAGGTATCTCACAACCCACTACCACTACCAGATTATAGCCATAATGGAGACTAGGTATCTACCACCCCACTACCACTATCAGATTAGAGCCATAAAGGCACTAGGCATCTACCACCCCACTACCACTATCAGATTAGAGCCATAATGGAGACTAGACATCTACCACTATCAGATTAGAGCCATAAGGACACTAGACATCTACCACCCCACTACCACTATCAGATTAGAGCCATAATGGAGAGTAGGTATCTCACACCCCACTACCACTATCAGATTAGAGCCATAATGGATACTAGACATCTACCACTGTCAGATTAGAGCCATAAGGACACTAGACATCTACCACCCCACTACCACTATCAGATTAGAGCCATAATGGAGACTAGGCATCTACCACCCCACTACCACTATCAGATTAGAGCCATAATGGAGACTAGGTATCTAACACCCCACTACCACTATCAGATTAGAGCCATAATGGAGACTAGGTATCTACCACCCCACTACCACTACCAGATTAGAGCCATAATGGAGACTAGGTATCTACCACCCCACTACCACTATCAGATTAGAGCCATAATGGAGACTAGGTATCTATCACCCCACTACCATTATCAGATTAGAGCCATAAAGGCACCAGGCATCTACCACCCCACTACCACTATCAGATTAGAGCCATAATGGAGACTAGACATCTACCACTATCAGATTAGAGCCATAAGGACACTAGACATCTACCACCCCACTACCACTACCAGATTAGAGCCATAATGGAGACTAGGTATCTCACACCCCACTACCACTATCAGATTAGAAAATGGAGACTAGGTATCTACCACCCCACTACCACTATCAGATTATAGCCATAATGGAGACTAGGTATCTACCACCCCTCTACCTCTATCAGATTAGAGCCATATTGGAGACTAGGTATCTACCACCCCACTACCACTATGTGATTAGAGCCATAATGGAGACTAGGTATCTACCACCCCACTACCACTATCAGATTAGAAAATGGAGACTAGGTATCTACCACCCCACTACCACTATCAGATTATAGCCATAATGGAGACTAGGTATCTACCACCCCTCTACCTCTATCAGATTAGAGCCATATTGGAGACTAGGTATCTACCACCCCACTACCACTATGTGATTAGAGCCATAATGGAGACTAGGTATCTACCACCCCACTACCACTATCAGATTAGAGCCATAATGGAGACTAGGTTTCTACCACCCCACTACCACTATCAGATTAGAGCCATAAAGGCACTAGGCATCTACCACCCCACTACCACTATCAGATTAGAGCCATAAAGGCACTAGGCATCTACCACCCCACTACCTCTATCAGATTAGAGCCATAAAGGCACTAGGCATCTACCACCCCACTACCACTATCAGATTAGAGCCATAATGGAGACTAGGTATCTACCACCCCACTACCTATATCAGATTAGAGCCAAAATGGAGACTAGGTATCTACCACCCCACTACCACTATCAGATTATAGCCATAATGGAGACTAGGTATCTACCACCCCTCTACCTCTATCAGATTAGAGCCATATTGGAGACTAGGTATCTACCACCCCACTACCACTATGTGATTAGAGCCATAATGGAGACTAGGTATCTACCACCCCACTACCACTATCAGATTAGAGCCATAATGGAGACTAGGTTTCTACCACCCCACTACCACTATCAGATTAGAGCCATAAAGGCACTAGGCATCTACCACCCCACTACCACTATCAGATTAGAGCCATAAAGGCACTAGGCATCTACCACCCCACTACCTCTATCAGATTAGAGCCATAAAGGCACTAGGCATCTACCACCCCACTACCACTATCAGATTAGAGCCATAATGGAGACTAGGTATCTACCACCCCACTACCACTATCAGATTAGAGCCATAAGGGCACTAGGCATCTATCACCCCACTACCACTATCAGATTAGAGCCATAAAGGCACTAGGCATCTACCACCCCACTACCACTATCAGATTAGAGCCATAATGGAGACTAGGTATCTACCACCCCACTACCACTATCAGATTAGAGCCATAATGGAGACTAGGTATCTACCACCCCACTACCACTATCAGATTAGAGCCATAATGGAGACTAGGTATCTACCACCCCACTACCACTACCAGATTAGAGCCATAATGGAGACTAGGTATCTACCACCCCACTACCACTATCAGATTAGAGCCATAATGGAGACTAGGTATCTACCACCCCACTACCACTACCAGATTAGAGCCATAATGGAGACTAGGTATCTCACAACCCACTACCACTACCAGATTATAGCCATAATGGAGACTAGGTATCTACCACCCCACTACCACTATCAGATTAGAGCCATAAAGGCACTAGGCATCTACCACCCCACTACCACTATCAGATTAGAGCCATAATGGAGACTAGACATCTACCACTATCAGATTAGAGCCATAAGGACACTAGACATCTACCACCCCACTACCACTATCAGATTAGAGCCATAATGGAGAGTAGGTATCTCACACCCCACTACCACTATCAGATTAGAGCCATAATGGATACTAGACATCTACCACTGTCAGATTAGAGCCATAAGGACACTAGACATCTACCACCCCACTACCACTATCAGATTAGAGCCATAATGGAGACTAGGCATCTACCACCCCACTACCACTATCAGATTAGAGCCATAATGGAGACTAGGTATCTACCACCCCACTACCACTATCAGATTAGAGCCATAATGGAGACTAGGTATCTACCACCCCACTACCACTACCAGATTAGAGCCATAATGGAGACTAGGTATCTACCACCCCACTACCACTATCAGATTAGAGCCATAATGGAGACTAGGTATCTATCACCCCACTACCATTATCAGATTAGAGCCATAAAGGCACCAGGCATCTACCACCCCACTACCACTATCAGATTAGAGCCATAATGGAGACTAGACATCTACCACTATCAGATTAGAGCCATAAGGACACTAGACATCTACCACCCCACTACCACTATCAGATTAGAGCCATAATGGAGACTAGGTATCTACCACCCCACTACCTATATCAGATTAGAGCCAAAATGGAGACTAGGTATCTACCACCCCACTACCACTATCAGATTATAGCCATAATGGAGACTAGGTATCTACCACCCCTCTACCTCTATCAGATTAGAGCCATATTGGAGACTAGGTATCTACCACCCCACTACCACTATGTGATTAGAGCCATAATGGAGACTAGGTATCTACCACCCCACTACCACTATCAGATTAGAGCCATAATGGAGACTAGGTTTCTACCACCCCACTACCACTATCAGATTAGAGCCATAAAGGCACTAGGCATCTACCACCCCACTACCACTATCAGATTAGAGCCATAAAGGCACTAGGCATCTACCACCCCACTACCACTATCAGATTAGAGCCATAATGGAGACTAGGTATCTACCACCCCACTACCACTATCAGATTAGAGCCATAAGGGCACTAGGCATCTATCACCCCACTACCACTATCAGATTAGAGCCATAAAGGCACTAGGCATCTACCACCCCACTACCACTATCAGATTAGAGCCATAATGGAGACTAGGTATCTACCACCCCACTACCACTACCAGATTAGAGCCATAATGGAGACTAGGTATCTCACACCCCACTACCACTATCAGATTAGAGCCATAATGGAGACTAGGTATCTACCACCCCACTACCACTACCAGATTAGAGCCATAATGGAGACTAGGTATCTACCACCCCACTACCACTATCAGATTAGAGCCATAATGGAGACTAGGTATCTACCACCCCACTACCACTACCAGATTAGAGCCATAATGGAGACTAGGTATCTCACACCCCACTACCACTATCAGATTAGAGCCATAATGGAGACTAGGTATCTACCACCCCACTACCACTACCAGATTAGAGCCATAATGGAGACTAGGTATCTACCACCCCACTACCACTATCAGATTAGAGCCATAATGGAGACTAGGTATCTACCACCCCACTACCACTACCAGATTAGAGCCATAATGGAGACTAGGTATCTCACAACCCACTACCACTACCAGATTATAGCCATAATGGAGACTAGGTATCTACCACCCCACTACCACTATCAGATTAGAGCCATAAAGGCACTAGGCATCTACCACCCCACTACCACTATCAGATTAGAGCCATAATGGAGACTAGACATCTACCACTATCAGATTAGAGCCATAAGGACACTAGACATCTACCACCCCACTACCACTATCAGATTAGAGCCATAATGGAGAGTAGGTATCTCACACCCCACTACCACTATCAGATTAGAGCCATAATGGATACTAGACATCTACCACTGTCAGATTAGAGCCATAAGGACACTAGACATCTACCACCCCACTACCACTATCAGATTAGAGCCATAATGGAGACTAGGCATCTACCACCCCACTACCACTATCAGATTAGAGCCATAATGGAGACTAGGTATCTACCACCCCACTACCACTATCAGATTAGAGCCATAATGGAGACTAGGTATCTACCACCCCACTACCACTACCAGATTAGAGCCATAATGGAGACTAGGTATCTACCACCCCACTACCACTATCAGATTAGAGCCATAATGGAGACTAGGTATCTATCACCCCACTACCATTATCAGATTAGAGCCATAAAGGCACCAGGCATCTACCACCCCACTACCACTATCAGATTAGAGCCATAATGGAGACTAGACATCTACCACTATCAGATTAGAGCCATAAGGACTCTAGACATCTACCACCCCACTACCACTATCAGATTAGAGCCATAATGGAGACTAGGTATCTACCACCCCACTACCTATATCAGATTAGAGCCAAAATGGAGACTAGGTATCTACCACCCCACTACCACTATCAGATTATAGCCATAATGGAGACTAGGTATCTACCACCCCTCTACCTCTATCAGATTAGAGCCATAATGGAGACTAGGTATCTACAACCCCACTACCACTATGTGATTAGAGCCATAATGGAGACTAGGTATCTACCACCCCACTACCACTATCAGATTAGAGCCATAATGGAGACTAGGTTTCTACCACCCCACTACCACTATCAGATTAGAGCCATAAAGGCACTAGGCATCTACCACCCCACTACCACTATCAGATTAGAGCCATAATGGAGACTAGGTATCTACCACCCCACTACCACTACCAGATTAGAGCCATAATGGAGACTAGGTATCTACCACCCCACTACCACTATCAGATTAGAGCCATAATGGAGACTAGGTATCTATCACCCCACTACCATTATCAGATTAGAGCCATAAAGGCACCAGGCATCTACCACCCCACTACCACTATCAGATTAGAGCCATAATGGAGACTAGACATCTACCACTATCAGATTAGAGCCATAAGGACACTAGACATCTACCACCCCACTACCACTATCAGATTAGAGCCATAATGGAGACTAGGTATCTACCACCCCACTACCTATATCAGATTAGAGCCAAAATGGAGACTAGGTATCTACCACCCCACTACCACTATCAGATTATAGCCATAATGGAGACTAGGTATCTACCACCCCTCTACCTCTATCAGATTAGAGCCATATTGGAGACTAGGTATCTACCACCCCACTACCACTATGTGATTAGAGCCATAATGGAGACTAGGTATCTACCACCCCACTACCACTATCAGATTAGAGCCATAATGGAGACTAGGTTTCTACCACCCCACTACCACTATCAGATTAGAGCCATAAAGGCACTAGGCATCTACCACCCCACTACCACTATCAGATTAGAGCCATAAAGGCACTAGGCATCTACCACCCCACTACCTCTATCAGATTAGAGCCATAATGGAGACTAGGTATCTACCACCCCACTACCACTACCAGATTAGAGCCATAATGGAGACTAGGTATCTCAGACCCCACTACCACTATCAGATTAGAGCCATAATGGAGACTAGGTATCTACCACCCCACTACCACTACCAGATTAGAGCCATAATGGAGACTAGGTATCTACCACCCCACTACCACTATCAGATTAGAGCCATAATGGAGACTAGGTATCTACCACCCCACTACCACTACCAGATTAGAGCCATAATGGAGACTAGGTATCTCACAACCCACTACCACTACCAGATTATAGCCATAATGGAGACTAGGTATCTACCACCCCACTACCACTATCAGATTAGAGCCATAAAGGCACTAGGCATCTACCACCCCACTACCACTATCAGATTAGAGCCATAATGGAGACTAGACATCTACCACTATCAGATTAGAGCCATAAGGACACTAGACATCTACCACCCCACTACCACTATCAGATTAGAGCCATAATGGAGAGTAGGTATCTCACACCCCACTACCACTATCAGATTAGAGCCATAATGGATACTAGACATCTACCACTATCAGATTAGAGCCATAAGGACACTAGACATCTACCACCCCACTACCACTATCAGATTAGAGCCATAATGGAGACTAGGTATCTTCCACCCCACTACCACTATCAGATTAGAGCCATAATGGAGACTAGGTATCTACCACCCCACTACCACTACCAGATTAGAACCATAATGGAGACTAGGTATCTCACACCCCACTATCACTATCAGATTAGAGCCATAATGGAGACTAGGTATCTACCACCCCACTACCACTACCAGATTAGAGCCATAATGGAGACTAGGTATCTACCACCCCACTACCACTATCAGATTAGAGCCATAATGGAGACTAGGTATCTACCACCCCACTACCACTACCAGATTAGAGCCATAATGGAGACTAGGTATCTACCACCCCACTACCTCTATCAGATTAGAGCCATAAAGGCACTAGGCATCTACCACCCCACTACCACTATCAGATTAGAGCCATAATGGAGACTAGGTATCTACCACCCCACTACCTATATCAGATTAGAGCCAAAATGGAGACTAGGTATCTACCACCCCACTACCACTATCAGATTATAGCCATAATGGAGACTAGGTATCTACCACCCCTCTACCTCTATCAGATTAGAGCCATATTGGAGACTAGGTATCTACCACCCCACTACCACTATGTGATTAGAGCCATAATGGAGACTAGGTATCTACCACCCCACTACCACTATCAGATTAGAGCCATAATGGAGACTAGGTTTCTACCACCCCACTACCACTATCAGATTAGAGCCATAAAGGCACTAGGCATCTACCACCCCACTACCACTATCAGATTAGAGCCATAAAGGCACTAGGCATCTACCACCCCACTACCTCTATCAGATTAGAGCCATAAAGGCACTAGGCATCTACCACCCCACTACCACTATCAGATTAGAGCCATAATGGAGACTAGGTATCTACCACCCCACTACCACTATCAGATTAGAGCCATAAGGGCACTAGGCATCTATCACCCCACTACCACTATCAGATTAGAGCCATAAAGGCACTAGGCATCTACCACCCCACTACCACTATCAGATTAGAGCCATAATGGAGACTAGGTATCTACCACCCCACTACCACTATCAGATTAGAGCCATAATGGAGACTAGGTATCTACCACCCCACTACCACTACCAGATTAGAGCCATAATGGAGACTAGGTATCTCACACCCCACTACCACTATCAGATTAGAGCCATAATGGAGACTAGGTATCTACCACCCCACTACCACTACCAGATTAGAGCCATAATGGAGACTAGGTATCTACCACCCCACTACCACTATCAGATTAGAGCCATAATGGAGACTAGGTATCTACCACCCCACTACCACTACCAGATTAGAGCCATAATGGAGACTAGGTATCTCACAACCCACTACCACTACCAGATTATAGCCATAATGGAGACTAGGTATCTACCACCCCACTACCACTATCAGATTAGAGCCATAAAGGCACTAGGCATCTACCACCCCACTACCACTATCAGATTAGAGCCATAATGGAGACTAGACATCTACCACTATCAGATTAGAGCCATAAGGACACTAGACATCTACCACCCCACTACCACTATCAGATTAGAGCCATAATGGAGAGTAGGTATCTCACACCCCACTACCACTATCAGATTAGAGCCATAATGGATACTAGACATCTACCACTGTCAGATTAGAGCCATAAGGACACTAGACATCTACCACCCCACTACCACTATCAGATTAGAGCCATAATGGAGACTAGGCATCTACCACCCCACTACCACTATCAGATTAGAGCCATAATGGAGACTAGGTATCTACCACCCCACTACCACTATCAGATTAGAGCCATAATGGAGACTAGGTATCTACCACCCCACTACCACTACCAGATTAGAGCCATAATGGAGACTAGGTATCTACCACCCCACTACCACTATCAGATTAGAGCCATAATGGAGACTAGGTATCTATCACCCCACTACCATTATCAGATTAGAGCCATAAAGGCACCAGGCATCTACCACCCCACTACCACTATCAGATTAGAGCCATAATGGAGACTAGACATCTACCACTATCAGATTAGAGCCATAAGGACACTAGACATCTACCACCCCACTACCACTATCAGATTAGAGCCATAATGGAGACTAGGTATCTACCACCCCACTACCTATATCAGATTAGAGCCAAAATGGAGACTAGGTATCTACCACCCCACTACCACTATCAGATTATAGCCATAATGGAGACTAGGTATCTACCACCCCTCTACCTCTATCAGATTAGAGCCATATTGGAGACTAGGTATCTACCACCCCACTACCACTATGTGATTAGAGCCATAATGGAGACTAGGTATCTACCACCCCACTACCACTATCAGATTAGAGCCATAATGGAGACTAGGTTTCTACCACCCCACTACCACTATCAGATTAGAGCCATAAAGGCACTAGGCATCTACCACCCCACTACCACTATCAGATTAGAGCCATAAAGGCACTAGGCATCTACCACCCCACTACCTCTATCAGATTAGAGCCATAAAGGCACTAGGCATCTACCACCCCACTACCACTATCAGATTAGAGCCATAATGGAGACTAGGTATCTACCACCCCACTACCACTATCAGATTAGAGCCATAAGGGCACTAGGCATCTATCACCCCACTACCACTATCAGATTAGAGCCATAAAGGCACTAGGCATCTACCACCCCACTACCACTATCAGATTAGAGCCATAATGGAGACTAGGTATCTACCACCCCACTACCACTATCAGATTAGAGCCATAATGGAGACTAGGTATCTACCACCCCACTACCACTACCAGATTAGAGCCATAATGGAGACTAGGTATCTCACACCCCACTACCACTATCAGATTAGAGCCATAATGGAGACTAGGTATCTACCACCCCACTACCACTACCAGATTAGAGCCATAATGGAGACTAGGTATCTACCACCCCACTACCACTATCAGATTAGAGCCATAATGGAGACTAGGTATCTACCACCCCACTACCACTACCAGATTAGAGCCATAATGGAGACTAGGTATCTCACAACCCACTACCACTACCAGATTATAGCCATAATGGAGACTAGGTATCTACCACCCCACTACCACTATCAGATTAGAGCCATAAAGGCACTAGGCATCTACCACCCCACTACCACTATCAGATTAGAGCCATAATGGAGACTAGACATCTACCACTATCAGATTAGAGCCATAAGGACACTAGACATCTACCACCCCACTACCACTATCAGATTAGAGCCATAATGGAGAGTAGGTATCTCACACCCCACTACCACTATCAGATTAGAGCCATAATGGATACTAGACATCTACCACTGTCAGATTAGAGCCATAAGGACACTAGACATCTACCACCCCACTACCACTATCAGATTAGAGCCATAATGGAGACTAGGCATCTACCACCCCACTACCACTATCAGATTAGAGCCATAATGGAGACTAGGTATCTACCACACCACTACCACTATCAGATTAGAACCATAATGGAGACTAGGTATCTACCACCCCACTACCACTACCAGATTAGAGCCATAATGGAGACTAGGTATCTACCACCCCACTACCACTATCAGATTAGAGCCATAATGGAGACTAGGTATCTATCACCCCACTACCATTATCAGATTAGAGCCATAAAGGCACCAGGCATCTACCACCCCACTACCACTATCAGATTAGAGCCATAATGGAGACTAGACATCTACCACTATCAGATTAGAGCCATAAGGACACTAGACATCTACCACCCCACTACCACTATCAGATTAGAGCCATAATGGAGACTAGGTATCTACCACCCCACTACCTATATCAGATTAGAGCCAAAATGGAGACTAGGTATCTACCACCCCACTACCACTATCAGATTATAGCCATAATGGAGACTAGGTATCTACCACCCCTCTACCTCTATCAGATTAGAGCCATATTGGAGACTAGGTATCTACCACCCCACTACCACTATGTGATTAGAGCCATAATGGAGACTAGGTATCTACCACCCCACTACCACTATCAGATTAGAGCCATAATGGAGACTAGGTTTCTACCACCCCACTACCACTATCAGATTAGAGCCATAAAGGCACTAGGCATCTACCACCCCACTACCACTATCAGATTAGAGCCATAAAGGCACTAGGCATCTACCACCCCACTACCTCTATCAGATTAGAGCCATAAAGGCACTAGGCATCTACCACCCCACTACCACTATCAGATTAGAGCCATAATGGAGACTAGGTATCTACCACCCCACTACCACTATCAGATTAGAGCCATAAGGGCACTAGGCATCTATCACCCCACTACCACTATCAGATTAGAGCCATAAAGGCACTAGGCATCTACCACCCCACTACCACTATCAGATTAGAGCCATAGTGGAGACTAGGTATCTACCACCCCACTACCACTATCAGATTAGAGCCATAATGGAGACTAGGTATCTACCACCCCACTACCACTACCAGATTAGAGCCATAATGGAGACTAGGTATCTCAGACCCCACTACCACTATCAGATTAGAGCCATAATGGAGACTAGGTATCTACCACCCCACTACCACTACCAGATTAGAGCCATAATGGAGACTAGGTATCTACCACCCCACTACCACTATCAGATTAGAGCCATAATGGAGACTAGGTATCTACCACCCCACTACCACTACCAGATTAGAGCCATAATGGAGACTAGGTATCTCACAACCCACTACCACTACCAGATTATAGCCATAATGGAGACTAGGTATCTACCACCCCACTACCACTATCAGATTAGAGCCATAAAGGCACTAGGCATCTACCACCCCACTACCACTATCAGATTAGAGCCATAATGGAGACTAGACATCTACCACTATCAGATTAGAGCCATAAGGACACTAGACATCTACCACCCCACTACCACTATCAGATTAGAGCCATAATGGAGAGTAGGTATCTCACACCCCACTACCACTATCAGATTAGAGCCATAATGGATACTAGACATCTACCACTATCAGATTAGAGCCATAAGGACACTAGACATCTACCACCCCACTACCACTATCAGATTAGAGCCATAATGGAGACTAGGTATCTTCCACCCCACTACCACTATCAGATTAGAGCCATAATGGAGACTAGGTATCTACCACCCCACTACCACTACCAGATTAGAACCATAATGGAGACTAGGTATCTCACACCCCACTATCACTATCAGATTAGAGCCATAATGGAGACTAGGTATCTACCACCCCACTACCACTACCAGATTAGAGCCATAATGGAGACTAGGTATCTACCACCCCACTACCACTATCAGATTAGAGCCATAATGGAGACTAGGTATCTACCACCCCACTACCACTACCAGATTAGAGCCATAATGGAGACTAGGTATCTACCACCCCACTACCACTATCAGATTAGAGCCATAATGGAGACTAGGTATCTACCACTATCAGATTAGAACCATAAGGACACTAGACATCTACCACCCCACTACCACTATCAGATTAGAGCCATAATGGAGAGTAGGTATCTCACACCCCACTACCACTATCAGATTAGAGCCATAATGGAGACTAGACATCTACCACTATCAGATTAGAGCCATAAGGACACTAGACATCTACCACCCCACTACCACTATCAGATTAGAGCCATAACGGAGACTAGGTATCTCACACCCCACTACCACTACCAGATTATAGCCATAATGGAGACTAGGTATCTACCACCCCACTACCACTATCAGATTAGAGCCATAATGGAGACTAGGTATCTTCCACCCCACTACCACTACCAGATTAGAGCCATAATGGAGACTAGGTATCTCCCACCCCACTACCATTATCAGATTAGAGCCATAAAGGCACTAGGCATCTACCACCCCACTACCACTATCAGATTAGAGCCATAATGGAGACTAGACATCTACCACTATCAGATTAGAGCCATAAGGACACTAGACATCTAACACCCCACTACCACTATCAGATTAGAGACATAATGGAGACTAGGTATCTTCCACCCCACTACCACTATCAGATTAGAGCCATAAGGGCACTAGGCATCTACCACCCCACTACCTCTATCAGATTAGAGCCATAAAGAAACTAGGCATCTACCACCCCACTACCACTATCAGATTAGAGCCATAATGGAGACTAGGTATCTACCACCCCACTACCACTATCAGATTAGAGCCATAAGGGCACTAGGCATCTATCACCCCACTACCACTATCAGATTAGAGCCATAAAGGCACTAGGCATCTACCACCCCACTACCACTATCAGATTAGAGCCATAATGGAGACTAGGTATCTACCACCCCACTACCACTATCAGATTAGAGCCATAATGGAGACTAGGTATCTACCACCCCATTACCACTACCAGATTAGAGCCATAATGGAGACTAGGTATCTCACACCCCACTACCACTATCAGATTAGAGCCATAATGGAGACTAGGTTTCTACCACCCCACTACCACTATCAGATTAGAGCCATAAAGGCACTAGGCATCTACCACCCCACTACCACTATCAGATTAGAGCCATAATGGAGACTAGGTTTCTACCACCCCACTACCACTATCAGATTAGAGCCATAAAGGCACTAGGTATCTACCACCCCACTACCACTATCAGATTAGAGCCAAAGGGCACTAGGCATCTATCACCCCACTACCACTATCAGATTAGAGCCATAAAGGCACTAGGCATCTACCACCCCACTACCACTATCAGATTAGAGCCATAATGGAGACTAGGTATCTATCACCCCACTACCACTATCAGATTAGAGCCATAATGGAGACTAGGTATCTACCACCCCACTACCACTACCAGATTAGAGCCATAATGGAGACTAGGTATCTACCACCCCACTACCACTATCAGATTAGAGCCATAATGGAGACTAGGTATCTATCACCCCACTACCATTATCAGATTAGAGCCATAAAGGCACCAGGCATCTACCACCCCACTACCACTATCAGATTAGAGCCATAATGGAGACTAGACATCTACCACTATCAGATTAGAGCCATAAGGACACTAGACATCTACCACCCCACTACCACTATCAGATTAGAGCCATAATGGAGACTAGGTATCTACCACCCCACTACCTGTATCAGATTAGAGCCAAAATGGAGACTAGGTATCTACCACCCCACTACCACTATCAGATTATAGCCATAATGGAGACTAGGTATCTACCACCCCTCTACCTCTATCAGATTAGAGCCATATTGGAGACTAGGTATCTACCACCCCACTACCACTATGTGATTAGAGCCATAATGGAGACTAGGTATCTACCACCCCACTACCACTATCAGATTAGAGCCATAATGGAGACTAGGTTTCTACCACCCCACTACCACTATCAGATTAGAGCCATAAAGGCACTAGGCATCTACCACCCCACTACCACTATCAGATTAGAGCCATAAAGGCATTAGGCATCTACCACCCCACTACCTCTATCAGATTAGAGCCATAAAGGCACTAGGCATCTACCACCCCACTACCACTATCAGATTAGAGCCATAATGGAGACTAGGTATCTACCACCCCACTATCACTATCAGATTAGAGCCATAAGGGCACTAGGCATCTATCACCCCACTACCACTATCAGATTAGAGCCATAAAGGCACTAGGCATCTACCACCCCACTAACACTATCAGATTAGAGCCATAATGGAGACTAGGTATCTACCACCCCACTACCACTATCAGATTAGAGCCATAATGGAGACTAGGTATCTACCACCCCACTACCACTACCAGATTAGAGGCATAATGGAGACTAGGTATCTCACACCCCACTACCACTATCAGATTAGAGCCATAATGGAGACTAGGTATCTACCACCCCACTACCACTACCAGATTAGAGCCATAATGGAGACTAGGTATCTACCACCCCACTACCACTATCAGATTAGAGCCATAATGGAGACTAGGTATCTACCACCCCACTACCACTACCAGATTAGAGCCATAATGGAGACTAGGTATCTCACAACCCACTACCACTACCAGAGTATAGCCATAATGGAGACTAGGTATCTACCACCCCACTACCACTATCAGATTAGAGCCATAAAGGCACTAGGCATCTACCACCCCACTACCACTATCAGATTAGAGCCATAATGGAGACTAGACATCTACCACTATCAGATTAGAGCCATAAGGACACTAGACATCTACCACCCCACTACCACTATCAGATTAGAGCCATAATGGAGAGTAGGTATCTCACACCCCACTACCACTATCAGATTAGAGCCATAATGGATACTAGACATCTACCACTATCAGATTAGAGCCATAAGGACACTAGACATCTACCACCCCACTACCACTATCAGATTAGAGCCATAATGGAGACTAGGTATCTCACACCCCACTACCACTACCAGATTATAGCCATAATGGAGACTAGGTATCTACCACCCCACTACCACTATCAGATTAGAGCCATAATGGAGACTAGGTATCTTCCACCCCACTACCACTACCAGATTAGAGCCATAATGGAGACTAGGTATCTCCCACCCCACTACCATTATCAGATTAGAGCCATAAAGGCACTAGGCATCTACCACCCCACTACCACTATTAGATTAGAGCCATAATGGAGACTAGACATCTACCACTATCAGATTAGAGCCATAAGGACACTAGACATCTACCACCCCACTACCACTATCAGATTAGAGACATAATGGAGACTAGGTATCTCACACCCCACTACCACTATCAGATTAGAGCCATAAGGGCACTAGGCATCTATCACCCCACTACCACTATCAGATTAGAGCCATAAGGGCACTAGGCATCTACCACCCCACTACCACTATCAGATTAGAGACATAATGGAGACTAGGTATCTCACACCCCACTACCACTATCAGATTAGAGCCATAAGGGCACTTGGCATCTACCACCCCACTACCACTTTCAGATTAGAGCCATAATGGAGACTAGGTATCTTCCACCCCACTACCACTATCAGATTAGAGCCATAAGGGCACTAGGCATCTATCACCCCACTACCACTATCAGATTAGAGCCATAAAGGCACTAGGCATCTACCACCCCACTACCTCTATCAGATTAGAGCCATAAAGGCACTAGGTATCTACCACCCCAATACCACTATCAGATTAGAGCCACAAGGGCACTTGGCATCTACCACCCCACTACCTCTATCAGATTCGAGCCATAAAGGCACTAGGTATCTACCATCCCACTACCACTATCAGATTAGAGCCATAATGGAGACTAGGTATCTACCACCCCACTACCACTATCAGATTAGAGCCATAATGGAGACTAGGTATCTATCACCCTACTACCATTATCAGATTAGAGCCATAAAGGCACTAGGCATCTACCACCCCACTACCACTATCAGATTAGAGCCATAATGGAGACTAGACATCTACCACTATCAGATTAGAGCCATAAGGACACTAGACATCTACCACCCCACTACCACTATCAGATTAGAGCCATAATGGAGACTAGGTATCTACCACCCCACTACCTATATCAGATTAGAGCCATAATGGAGACTAGGTATCTACCACCCCACTACCACTATCAGATTATAGCCATCATGGAGACTAGGTATCTACCACCCCTCTACCTCTATCAGATAAGAGCCATATTGGAGACTAGGTATCTACCACCCCACTACCACTATGTGAATAGAGCAATAATGGAAACTAGGTATCTACCACCCCACTACCATTATCAGATTAGAGCCATAATGGAGACTAGGTTTCTACCACCCCACTACCACTATCAGATTAGAGCCATAAAGGCACTAGGCATCTAACACCCCACTACCACTATCAGATTAGAGCCATAATGGAGACTAGATATCTACCACCCCACTACCGCTATCATATTAGAGCCATAAGGGCACTAGGCATCTACCACCCCACTACCACTATCAGATTAGAGCCATAAAGGCACTAGGCATCTACCACCCCACTATCACTATCAGATTAGAGCCATAATGGAGACTTGGTATCTACCACCCCACTACCACTATCAGATTAGGGCCATAAGGGCACTAGGCATCTACCACCCCACTACCACTATCAGATTAGATCCATAATGGAGACTAGGTATCTACCACCCCACTACCACTATCAGATTAGAGCCATAAGGGCACTAGACATCTACCACCCCACTACCACTACCATATTAGAGCCATAATGGAGACTAGGTATCTACCACCCCACTACCACTATCAGATTAGAGCCATAAAGGCACTAGGCATCTACCACCCCACTACCACTATCAGATTAGAGCCATAATGGAGACTAGACATCTACCACTATCAGATTGGAGCCATAAGGACACTAGACATCTACCACCCCACTACCACTATCAGATTAGAGACATAATGGAGACTAGGTATCTCCCACACCACTACCACTATCAGATTAGAGCCATAATGGAGACTAGTCATTTACCACCCCACTAACAATATCAGATTAGAGCCATAAAGGCACTAGGTATCTACCACCCCAATACCACTATCAGATTAGAGCCATAAGGGCACTTGGCATCTACCACCCCACTACCTCTATCAGATTAGAGCCATAAAGGCACTAGGTATCTACCACCCCACTACCACTATCAGATTAGAGCCATAATGGAGACTAGGTATCTACCACCCCACTACCACTATCAGATTAGAGCCATAATGGAGACTAGGTATCTATCACCCCACTACCATTATCAGATTAGAGCCATAAAGGCACTAGGCATCTACCACCCCACTACCACTATCAGATTAGAGCCATAATGGAGACTAGACATCTACCACTATCAGATTAGAGCCATAAGGACACTAGACATCTACCACCCCACTACCACTATCAGATTAGAGCCATAATGGAGACTAGGTATCTACCACCCCACTACCTATATCAGATTAGAGCCATAATGGAGACTAGGTATCTACCACCCCACTACCACTATCAGATTATAGCCATAATGGAGACTAGGTATCTACCACCCCTCTACCTCTATCAGATAAGAGCCATATTGGAGACTAGGTATCTACCACCCCACTAACACTATGTGAATAGAGCAATAATGGAAACTAGGTATCTACCACCCCACTACCACTATCAGATTAGAGCCATAATGGAGACTAGGTTTCTACCACCCCACTACCACTATCAGATTAGAGCCATAATGGAGACTAGATATCTACCACCCCACTACCGCTTTCATATTAGAGCCATAAGGGCACTAGGCATCTACCACCCCACTACCACTATCAGATTAGAGCCATAAAGGCACTAGGCATCTACCACCCCACTACCACTATCAGATTAGAGCCATAATGGAGACTTGGTATCTACCACCCCACTATCACTATCAGATTAGAGCCATAAGGGCACTAAGCATCTACCACCCCACTACCACTATCAGATTAGATCCATAAGGGAGACTAGGTATCTACCACCCCACTACCTCTATCAGACTAGAGCCATAATGGAGACTAGGTATCTCCCACACCACTACCACTATCAGATTAGAGCCATAAAGGAGACTAGTCATTTACCACCCCACTAACAATATCAGATTAGAGCCATAATGGAGACTAGGTATCTCCCACCCCACTACCTCTATCAGATTAGAGCCATAATGGAGACTAGGTATCTACCACCCCACTACCTCTACCAGATTAGAGCCATAATGGAGACTAGACATCTACCACTATCAGATTAGAGCCATAAGGACAATAGACATCTACCACCCCACTACCACTATCAGATTAGAGCCATAATGGAGACTAGGTATCTACCACCCCACTACCTCTATCAGATTAGAGCCATAATGGAGACTAGGTATCTACCACCCCACTACCACTATCAGATTAGAGCCATAAAGGCACTAGGCATCTACCACCCCACTACCACTATCAGATTAGAGCCATAATGGAGACTAGGTAACTACCACCCCACTACCACTACCAGATTAGAGCCATAATGGAGACTAGGTATCTACCACACCACTACCACTACCAGATTAGAGCCATAATGGAGACTAGGTATCTACCACCCCACTACCACTATCAGATTAGAGCCATAATGGAGACTAGGTATCTACCACCCCACTACCACTATCAGATTAGAGCCATAATGGAGACTAGGTATCTACCACCCCACTACCACTACCAGATTAGAGCCATAATGGAGACTAGGTATCTACCACCCCACTACCACTATCAGATTAGAGCCATAATGGAGACTAGGTATCTATCACCCCACTACCATTATCAGATTAGAGCCATAAAGGCACTAGGCATCTACCACCCCACTACCACTATCAGATTAGAGCCATAATGGAGACTATACATCTACCACTATCAGATTAGAGCCATAAGGACACTAGACATCTACCGCCCCACTACCACTATCAGATTAGAGCCATAATGGAGACTAGGTATCTACCACCCCACTACCTATATCAGATTAGAGCCAAAATGGAGACTAGGTATCTACCACCCCACTACCACTATCAGATTATAGCCATAATGGAGACTAGGTATCTACCACCCCTCTACCTCTATCGGATTAGAGCCATATTGGAGACTAGGTATCTACCACCCCACTACCACTATGTGATTAGAGCCATAATGGAGACTAGGTATCTACCACCCCACTACCACTATCAGATTAGAGCCATAATGGAGACTAGGTTTCTACCACCCCACTACCACTATCAGATTAGAGCCATAAAGGCACTAGGCATCTACCACCCCACTACCACTATCATATTAGAGCCATAAAGGCACTAGGCATCTACCACCCCACTACCTCTATCAGATTAGAGCCATAAAGAAACTAGGCATCTACCACCCCACTACCACTATCAGATTAGAGCCATAATGGAGACTAGGTTTCTACCACCCCACTACCACTATCAGATTAGAGCCATAAAGGCACTAGGCATCTACCACCCCACTACCACTATCAGATTAGAGCCATAATGGAGACTAGGTATCTACCACCCCACTACCACTATCAGATTAGAGCCATAATGGAGACTAGGTAACTACCACCCCATTACCACTACCAGATTAGAGCCATAATGGAGACTAGGTATCTACCACCCCATTACCACTACCAGATTAGAGCCATAATGGAGACTAGGCATCTACCACCCCACTACCACTATCAGATTAGAGCCATAATGGAGAATAGGTATCTACCACCCCACTACCACTATCAGATTAGAGCCATAAGGGCACTAGGCATCTATCACCCCACTACCACTATCAGATTAGAGCCATAATGGAGACTAGGTATCTACCACCCCACTACCTATATCAGATTAGAGCCATAATGGAGACTAGGTATCTACCACCCCACTACCACTATCAGATTATAGCCATAATGGAGACTAGGTATCTACCACCCCTCTACCTCTATCAGATAAGAGCCATATTGGAGACTAGGTATCTACCACCCCACTAACACTATGTGAATAGAGCAATAATGGAAACTAGGTATCTACCACCCCACTACCACTATCAGATTAGAGCCATAATGGAGACTAGGTTTCTACCACCCCACTACCACTATCAGATTAGAGCCATAAAGGCACTAGGCATCTACCACCCCACTACCACTATCAGATTAGAGCCATAATGGAGACTAGATATCTACCACCCCACTACCGCTATCATATTAGAGCCATAAGGGCACTAGGCATCTACCACCCCACTACCACTATCAGATTAGAGCCATAAAGGCACTAGGCATCTACCACCCCACTACCACTATCAGATTAGAGCCATAATGGAGACTTGGTATCTACCACCCCACTATCACTATCAGATTAGAGCCATAAGGGCACTAAGCATCTACCACCCCACTACCACTATCAGATTAGATCCATAAGGGAGACTAGGTATCTACCACCCCACTACCTCTATCAGACTAGAGCCATAATGGAGACTAGGTATCTCCCACACCACTACCACTATCAGATTAGAGCCATAAAGGAGACTAGTCATTTACCACCCCACTAACAATATCAGATTAGAGCCATAATGGAGACTAGGTATCTCCCACCCCACTACCTCTATCAGATTAGAGCCATAATGGAGACTAGGTATCTACCACCCCACTACCTCTACCAGATTAGAGCCATAATGGAGACTAGACATCTACCACTATCAGATTAGAGCCATAAGGACAATAGACATCTACCACCCCACTACCACTATCAGATTAGAGCCATAATGGAGACTAGGTATCTACCACCCCACTACCTCTATCAGATTAGAGCCATAATGGAGACTAGGTATCTACCACCCCACTACCACTATCAGATTAGAGCCATAAAGGCACTAGGCATCTACCACCCCACTACCACTATCAGATTAGAGCCATAATGGAGACTAGGTAACTACCACCACACTACCACTACCAGATTAGAGCCATAATGGAGACTAGGTATCTACCACACCACTACCACTACCAGATTAGAGCCATAATGGAGACTAGGTATCTACCACCCCACTACCACTATCAGATTAGAGCCATAATGGAGACTAGGTATCTACCACCCCACTACCACTATCAGATTAGAGCCATAATGGAGACTAGGTATCTACCACCCCACTACCACTACCAGATTAGAGCCATAATGGAGACTAGGTATCTACCACCCCACTACCACTATCAGATTAGAGCCATAATGGAGACTAGGTATCTATCACCCCACTACCATTATCAGATTAGAGCCATAAAGGCACTAGGCATCTACCACCCCACTACCACTATCAGATTAGAGCCATAATGGAGACTATACATCTACCACTATCAGATTAGAGCCATAAGGACACTAGACATCTACCCCCCCACTACCACTATCAGATTAGAGCCATAATGGAGACTAGGTATCTACCACCCCACTACCTATATCAGATTAGAGCCAAAATGGAGACTAGGTATCTACCACCCCACTACCACTATCAGATTATAGCCATAATGGAGACTAGGTATCTACCACCCCTCTACCTCTATCGGATTAGAGCCATATTGGAGACTAGGTATCTACCACCCCACTACCACTATGTGATTAGAGCCATAATGGAGACTAGGTATCTACCACCCCACTACCACTATCAGATTAGAGCCATAATGGAGACTAGGTTTCTACCACCCCACTACCACTATCAGATTAGAGCCATAAAGGCACTAGGCATCTACCACCCCACTACCACTATCATATTAGAGCCATAAAGGCACTAGGCATCTACCACCCCACTACCTCTATCAGATTAGAGCCATAAAGAAACTAGGTATCTACCACCCCACTACCACTATCAGATTAGAGCCATAATGGAGACTAGGTTTCTACCACCCCACTACCACTATCAGATTAGAGCCATAAAGGCACTAGGCATCTACCACCCCACTACCACTATCAGATTAGAGCCATAATGGAGACTAGGTATCTACCACCCCACTACCACTATCAGATTAGAGCCATAATGGAGACTAGGTATCTACCACCCCATTACCACTACCAGATTAGAGCCATAATGGAGACTAGGTATCTCACACCCCACTACCACTATCAGATTAGAGCCATAATGGAGACTAGGTTTCTACCACCCCACTACCACTATCAGATTAGAGCCATAAAGGCACTAGGCATCTACCACCCCACTACCACTATCAGATTAGAGCCATAATGGAGAATAGGTATCTACCACCCCACTACCACTATCAGATTAGAGCCATAAGGGCACTAGGCATCTATCACCCCACTACCACTATCAGATTAGAGCCATAAAGGCACTAGGCATCTACCACCCCACTACCACTATCAGATTAGAGCCATAATGGAGACTAGGTATCTACCACCCCACTACCACTATCAGATTAGAGCCATAATGGAGACTAGGTATCTACCACCCCACTACCACTACCAGATTAGAGCCATAATGGAGACTAGGTATCTACCACCCCACTACCACTATCAGATTAGAGCCATAATGGAGACTAGGTATCTATCACCCCACTACCATTATCAGATTAGAGCCATAAAGGCACCAGGCATCTACCACCCCACTACCACTATCAGATTAGAGCCATAATGGAGACTAGACATCTACCACTATCAGATTAGAGCCATAAGGACACTAGACATCTACCACCCCACTACCACTATCAGATTAGAGCCATAATGGAGACTAGGTATCTACCACCCCACTACCTATATCAGATTAGAGCCAAAATGGAGACTAGGTATCTACCACCCCACTACCACTATCAGATTATAGCCATAATGGAGACTAGGTATCTACCACCCCTCTACCTCTATCAGATTAGAGCCATATTGGAGACTAGGTATCTACCACCCCACTACCACTATGTGATTAGAGCCATAATGGAGACTAGGTATCTACCACCCCACTACCACTATCAGATTAGAGCCATAATGGAGACTAGGTTTCTACCACCCCACTACCACTATCAGATTAGAGCCATAAAGGCACTAGGCATCTACCACCCCACTACCACTATCAGATTAGAGCCATAAAGGCATTAGGCATCTACCACCCCACTACCTCTATCAGATTAGAGCCATAAAGGCACTAGGCATCTACCACCCCACTACCACTATCAGATTAGAGCCATAATGGAGACTAGGTATCTACCACCCCACTATCACTATCAGATTAGAGCCATAAGGGCACTAGGCATCTATCACCCCACTACCACTATCAGATTAGAGCCATAAAGGCACTAGGCATCTACCACCCCACTAACACTATCAGATTAGAGCCATAATGGAGACTAGGTATCTACCACCCCACTACCACTATCAGATTAGAGCCATAATGGAGACTAGGTATCTACCACCCCACTACCACTACCAGATTAGAGCCATAATGGAGACTAGGTATCTCACACCCCACTACCACTATCAGATTAGAGCCATAATGGAGACTAGGTATCTACCACCCCACTACCACTACCAGATTAGAGCCATAATGGAGACTAGGTATCTACCACCCCACTACCACTATCAGATTAGAGCCATAATGGAGACTAGGTATCTACCACCCCACTACCACTACCAGATTAGAGCCATAATGGAGACTAGGTATCTCACAACCCACTACCACTACCAGAGTATAGCCATAATGGAGACTAGGTATCTACCACCCCACTACCACTATCAGATTAGAGCCATAAAGGCACTAGGCATCTACCACCCCACTACCACTATCAGATTAGAGCCATAATGGAGACTAGACATCTACCACTATCAGATTAGAGCCATAAGGACACTAGACATCTACCACCCCACTACCACTATCAGATTAGAGCCATAATGGAGAGTAGGTATCTCACACCCCACTACCACTATCAGATTAGAGCCATAATGGATACTAGACATCTACCACTATCAGATTAGAGCCATAAGGACACTAGACATCTACCACCCCACTACCACTATCAGATTAGAGCCATAATGGAGACTAGGTATCTCACACCCCACTACCACTACCAGATTATAGCCATAATGGAGACTAGGTATCTACCACCCCACTACCACTATCAGATTAGAGCCATAATGGAGACTAGACATCTACCACTATCAGATTAGAGCCATAAGGACACTAGACATCTACCACCCCACTACCACTATCAGATTAGAGCCATAATGGAGACTAGGTATCTACCACCCCACTACCTATATCAGATTAGAGCCAACATGGAGACTAGGTATCTACCACCCCACTACCACTATCAGATTATAGCCATAATGGAGACTAGGTATCTACCACCCCTCTACCTCTATCAGATTAGAGCCATATTGGAGACTAGGTATCTACCACCCCACTACCACTATGTGATTAGAGCCATAATGGAGACTAGGTATCTACCACCCCACTACCACTATCAGATTAGAGCCATAATGGAGACTAGGTTTCTACCACCCCACTACCACTATCAGATTAGAGCCATAAAGGCACTAGGCATCTACCACCCCACTACCACTATCAGATTAGAGCCATAAAGGCATTAGGCATCTACCACCCCACTACCTCTATCAGATTAGAGCCATAAAGGCACTAGGCATCTACCACCCCACTACCACTATCAGATTAGAGCCTTAATGGAGACTAGGTATCTACCACCCCACTATCACTATCAGATTAGAGCCATAAGGGCACTAGGCATCTATCACCCCACTACCACTATCAGATTAGAGCCATAAAGGCACTAGGCATCTACCACCCCACTAACACTATCAGATTAGAGCCATAATGGAGACTAGGTATCTACCACCCCACTACCACTATCAGATTAGAGCCATAATGGAGACTAGGTATCTACCACCCCACTACCACTACCAGATTAGAGCCATAATGGAGACTAGGTATCTCACACCCCACTACCACTATCAGATTAGAGCCATAATGGAGACTAGGTATCTACCACCCCACTACCTATATCAGATTAGAGCCAAAATGGAGACTAGGTATCTACCACCCCACTACCACTATCAGATTATAGCCATAATGGAGACTAGGTATCTACCACCCCACTACCACTATCAGATTAGAGCCATAATGGAGACTAGGTTTCTACCACCCCACTACCACTATCAGATTAGAGCCATAAAGGCACTAGGCATCTACCACCCCACTACCACTATCAGATTAGAGCCATAAAGGCACTAGGCATCTACCACCCCACTAACACTATCAGATTAGAGCCATAATGGAGACTAGGTATCTACCACCCCACTACCACTATCAGATTAGAGCCATAATGGAGACTAGGTATCTACCACCCCACTACCACTACCAGATTAGAGCCATAATGGAGACTAGGTATCTCACACCCCACTACCACTACCAGATTAGAGCCATAATGGAGACTAGGTATCTACCACCCCACTACCACTATCAGATTAGAGCCATAATGGAGACTAGGTATCTACCACCCCACTACCACTACCAGATTAGAGCCATAATGGAGACTAGGTATCTCACAACCCACTACCACTACCAGAGTATAGCCATAATGGAGACTAGGTATCTACCACCCCACTACCACTATCAGATTAGAGCCATAAAGGCACTAGGCATCTACCACCCCACTACCACTATCAGATTAGAGCCATAATGGAGACTAGACATCTACCACTATCAGATTAGAGCCATAAGGACACTAGACATCTACCACCCCACTACCACTATCAGATTAGAGCCATAATGGAGAGTAGGTATCTCACACCCCACTACCTCTATCAGATTAGAGCCATAATGGATACTAGACATCTACCACTATCAGATTAGAGCCATAAGGACACTAGACATCTACCACCCCACTACCACTATCAGATTAGAGCCATAATGGAGACTAGGTATCTCACACCCCACTACCACTACCAGATTATAGCCATAATGGAGACTAGGTATCTACCACCCCACTACCACTATCAGATTAGAGCCATAATGGAGACTAGGTATCTTCCACCCCACTACCACTACCAGATTAGAGCCATAATGGAGACTAGGTATCTCCCACCCCACTACCATTATCAGATTAGAGCCATAAAGGCACTAGGCATCTACCACCCCACTACCACTATTAGATTAGAGCCATAATGGAGACTAGACATCTACCACTATCAGATTAGAGCCATAAGGACACTAGACATCTACCACCCCACTACCACTATCAGATTAGAGCCATAAGGGCACTTGGCATCTACCACCCCACTACCACTTTCAGATTAGAGCCATAATGGAGACTAGGTATCTTCCACCCCACTACCACTATCAGATTAGAGCCATAAGGGCACTAGGCATCTATCACCCCACTACCACTATCAGATTAGAGCCATAAAGGCACTAGGCATCTACCACCCCACTACCTCTATCAGATTAGAGCCATAAAGGCACTAGGTATCTACCACCCCAATACCACTATCAGATTAGAGCCACAAGGGCACTTGGCATCTACCACCCCACTACCTCTATCAGATTCGAGCCATAAAGGCACTAGGTATCTACCATCCCACTACCACTATCAGATTAGAGCCATAATGGAGACTAGGTATCTACCACCCCACTACCACTATCAGATTAGAGCCATAATGGAGACTAGGTATCTATCACCCTACTACCATTATCAGATTAGAGCCATAAAGGCACTAGGCATCTACCACCCCACTACCACTATCAGATTAGAGCCATAATGGAGACTAGACATCTACCACTATCAGATTAGAGCCATAAGGACACTAGACATCTACCACCCCACTACCACTATCAGATTAGAGCCATAATGGAGACTAGGTATCTACCACCCCACTACCACTACCAGATTAGAGCCATAATGGAGACTAGGTATCTCACACCCCACTACCACTATCAGATTAGAGCCATAATGGAGACTAGGTATCTACCACCCCACTACCACTACCAGATTAGAGCCATAATGGAGACTAGGTATCTACCACCCCACTACCACTATCAGATTAGAGCCATAATGGAGACTAGGTATCTACCACCCCACTACCACTACCAGATTAGAGCCATAATGGAGACTAGGTATCTCACAACCCACTACCACTACCAGAGTATAGCCATAATGGAGACTAGGTATCTACCACCCCACTACCACTATCAGATTAGAGCCATAAAGGCACTAGGCATCTACCACCCCACTACCACTATCAGATTAGAGCCATAATGGAGAGTAGACATCTACCACTATCAGATTAGAGCCATAAGGACACTAGACATCTACCACCCCACTACCACTATCAGATTAGAGCCATAATGGAGAGTAGGTATCTCACACCCCACTACCACTATCAGATTAGAGCCATAATGGATACTAGACATCTACCACTATCAGATTAGAGCCATAAGGACACTAGACATCTACCACCCCACTACCACTATCAGATTAGAGCCATAATGGAGACTAGGTATCTCACACCCCACTACCACTACCAGATTATAGCCATAATGGAGACTAGGTATCTACCACCCCACTACCACTATCAGATTAGAGCCATAAAGGCACTAGGCATCTACCACCCCACTACCACTATCAGATTAGAGCCATAATGGAGACTAGACATCTACCACTATCAGATTAGAGCCATAAGGACACTAGACATCTACCACCCCACTACCACTATCAGATTAGAGCCATAATGGAGAGTAGGTATCTCACACCCCACTACCTCTATCAGATTAGAGCCATAATGGATACTAGACATCTACCACTATCAGATTAGAGCCATAAGGACACTAGACATCTACCACCCCACTACCACTATCAGATTAGAGCCATAATGGAGACTAGGTATCTCACACCCCACTACCACTACCAGATTATAGCCATAATGGAGACTAGGTATCTACCACCCCACTACCACTATCAGATTAGAGCCATAATGGAGACTAGGTATCTTCCACCCCACTACCACTACCAGATTAGAGCCATAATGGAGACTAGGTATCTCCCACCCCACTACCATTATCAGATTAGAGCCATAAAGGCACTAGGCATCTACCACCCCACTACCACTATTAGATTAGAGCCATAATGGAGACTAGACATCTACCACTATCAGATTAGAGCCATAAGGACACTAGACATCTACCACCCCACTACCACTATCAGATTAGAGCCATAAGGGCACTTGGCATCTACCACCCCACTACCACTTTCAGATTAGAGCCATAATGGAGACTAGGTATCTTCCACCCCACTACCACTATCAGATTAGAGCCATAAGGGCACTAGGCATCTATCACCCCACTACCACTATCAGATTAGAGCCATAAAGGCACTAGGCATCTACCACCCCACTACCTCTATCAGATTAGAGCCATAAAGGCACTAGGTATCTACCACCCCAATACCACTATCAGATTAGAGCCACAAGGGCACTTGGCATCTACCACCCCACTACCTCTATCAGATTCGAGCCATAAAGGCACTAGGTATCTACCATCCCACTACCACTATCAGATTAGAGCCATAATGGAGACTAGGTATCTACCACCCCACTACCACTATCAGATTAGAGCCATAATGGAGACTAGGTATCTATCACCCTACTACCATTATCAGATTAGAGCCATAAAGGCACTAGGCATCTACCACCCCACTACCACTATCAGATTAGAGCCATAATGGAGACTAGACAACTACCACTATCAGATTAGAGCCATAAGGACACTAGACATCTACCACCCCACTACCACTATCAGATTAGAGCCATAATGGAGACTAGGTATCTACCACCCCACTACCACTACCAGATTAGAGCCATAATGGAGACTAGGTATCTCACACCCCACTACCACTATCAGATTAGAGCCATAATGGAGACTAGGTATCTACCACCCCACTACCACTACCAGATTAGAGCCATAATGGAGACTAGGTATCTACCACCCCACTACCACTATCAGATTAGAGCCATAATGGAGACTAGGTATCTACCACCCCACTACCACTACCAGATTAGAGCCATAATGGAGACTAGGTATCTCACAACCCACTACCACTACCAGAGTATAGCCATAATGGAGACTAGGTATCTACCACCCCACTACCACTATCAGATTAGAGCCATAAAGGCACTAGGCATCTACCACCCCACTACCACTATCAGATTAGAGCCATAATGGAGAGTAGACATCTACCACTATCAGATTAGAGCCATAAGGACACTAGACATCTACCACCCCACTACCACTATCAGATTAGAGCCATAATGGAGAGTAGGTATCTCACACCCCACTACCACTATCAGATTAGAGCCATAATGGATACTAGACATCTACCACTATCAGATTAGAGCCATAAGGACACTAGACATCTACCACCCCACTACCACTATCAGATTAGAGCCATAATGGAGACTAGGTATCTCACACCCCACTACCACTACCAGATTATAGCCATAATGGAGACTAGGTATCTACCACCCCACTACCACTATCAGATTAGAGCCATAATGGAGACTAGGTATCTTCCACCCCACTACCACTACCAGATTAGCGCCATAATGGAGACTAGGTATCTCCCACCCCACTACCATTATCAGATTAGAGCCATAAAGGCACTAGGCATCTACCACCCCACTACCACTATTAGATTAGAGCCATAATGGAGACTAGACATCTACCACTATCAGATTAGAGCCATAAGGACACTAGACATCTACCACCCCACTACCACTATCAGATTAGAGACATAATGGAGACTAGGTATCTCACACCCCACTACCACTATCAGATTAGAGCCATAAGGGCACTAGGCATCTATCACCCCACTACCACTATCAGATTAGAGCCATAAGGGCACTAGGCATCTACCACCCCACTACCACTATCAGATTAGAGACATAATGGAGACTAGGTATCTCACACCCCACTACCACTATCAGATTAGAGCCATAAGGGCACTTGGCATCTACCACCCCACTACCACTTTCAGATTAGAGCCATAATGGAGACTAGGTATCTTCCACCCCACTACCACTATCAGATTAGAGCCATAAGGGCACTAGGCATCTATCACCCCACTACCACTATCAGATTAGAGCCATAAAGGCACTAGGCATCTACCACCCCACTACCTCTATCAGATTAGAGCCATAAAGGCACTAGGTATCTACCACCCCAATACCACTATCAGATTAGAGCCACAAGGGCACTTGGCATCTACCACCCCACTACCTCTATCAGATTCGAGCCATAAAGGCACTAGGTATCTACCATCCCACTACCACTATCAGATTAGAGCCATAATGGAGACTAGGTATCTACCACCCCACTACCACTATCAGATTAGAGCCATAATGGAGACTAGGTATCTATCACCCTACTACCATTATCAGATTCGAGCCATAAAGGCACTAGGTATCTACCATCCCACTACCACTATCAGATTAGAGCCATAATGGAGACTAGGTATCTACCACCCCACTACCACTATCAGATTAGAGCCATAATGGAGACTAGGTATCTATCACCCTACTACCATTATCAGATTAGAGCCATAAAGGCACTAGGCATCTACCACCCCACTACCACTATCAGATTAGAGCCATAATGGAGACTAGACATCTACCACTATCAGATTAGAGCCATAAGGACACTAGACATCTACCACCCCACTACCACTATCAGATTAGAGCCATAATGGAGACTAGGTATCTACCACCCCACTACCACTACCAGATTAGAGCCATAATGGAGACTAGGTATCTACCACCCCACTACCACTATCAGATTAGAGCCATAATGGAGACTAGGTATCTACCACCCCACTACCACTACCAGATTAGAGCCATAATGGAGACTAGGTATCTCACAACCCACTACCACTACCAGAGTATAGCCATAATGGAGACTAGGTATCTACCACCCCACTACCACTATCAGATTAGAGCCATAAAGGCACTAGGCATCTACCACCCCACTACCACTATCAGATTAGAGCCATAATGGAGACTAGACATCTACCACTATCAGATTAGAGCCATAAGGACACTAGACATCTACCACCCCACTACCACTATCAGATTAGAGCCATAATGGAGAGTAGGTATCTCACACCCCACTACCACTATCAGATTAGAGCCATAATGGATACTAGACATCTACCACTATCAGATTAGAGCCATAAGGACACTAGACATCTACCACCCCACTACCACTATCAGATTAGAGCCATAATGGAGACTAGGTATCTCACACCCCACTACCACTACCAGATTATAGCCATAATGGAGACTAGGTATCTACCACCCCACTACCACTATCAGATTAGAGCCATAATGGAGACTAGGTATCTTCCACCCCACTACCACTACCAGATTAGAGCCATAATGGAGACTAGGTATCTCCCACCCCACTACCATTATCAGATTAGAGCCATAAAGGCACTAGGCATCTACCACCCCACTACCACTATTAGATTAGAGCCATAATGGAGACTAGACATCTACCACTATCAGATTAGAGCCATAAGGACACTAGACATCTACCACCCCACTACCACTATCAGATTAGAGACATAATGGAGACTAGGTATCTCACACCCCACTACCACTATCAGATTAGAGCCATAAGGGCACTAGGCATCTATCACCCCACTACCACTATCAGATTAGAGCCATAAGGGCACTAGGCATCTACCACCCCACTACCACTATCAGATTAGAGACATAATGGAGACTAGGTATCTCACACCCCACTACCACTATCAGATTAGAGCCATAAGGGCACTTGGCATCTACCACCCCACTACCACTTTCAGATTAGAGCCATAATGGAGACTAGGTATCTTCCACCCCACTACCACTATCAGATTAGAGCCATAAGGGCACTAGGCATCTATCACCCCACTACCACTATCAGATTAGAGCCATAAAGGCACTAGGCATCTACCACCCCACTACCTCTATCAGATTAGAGCCATAAAGGCACTAGGTATCTACCACCCCAATACCACTATCAGATTAGAGCCACAAGGGCACTTGGCATCTACCACCCCACTACCTCTATCAGATTTGAGCCATAAAGGCACTAGGTATCTACCATCCCACTACCACTATCAGATTAGAGCCATAATGGAGACTAGGTATCTACCACCCCACTACCACTATCAGATTAGAGCCATAATGGAGACTAGGTATCTATCACCCTACTACCATTATCAGATTAGAGCCATAAAGGCACTAGGCATCTACCACCCCACTACCACTATCAGATTAGAGCCATAATGGAGACTAGACATCTACCACTATCAGATTAGAGCCATAAGGACACTAGACATCTACCACCCCACTACCACTATCAGATTAGAGCCATAATGGAGACTAGGTATCTACCACCCCACTACCTATATCAGATTAGAGCCATAATGGAGACTAGGTATCTACCACCCCACTACCACTATCAGATTATAGCCATCATGGAGACTAGGTATCTACCACCCCTCTACCTCTATCAGATAAGAGCCATATTGGAGACTAGGTATCTACCACCCCACTACCACTATGTGAATAGAGCAATAATGGAAACTAGGTATCTACCACCCCACTACCATTATCAGATTAGAGCCATAATGGAGACTAGGTTTCTACCACCCCACTACCACTATCAGATTAGAGCCATAAAGGCACTAGGCATCTAACACCCCACTACCACTATCAGATTAGAGCCATAATGGAGACTAGATATCTACCACCCCACTACCGCTATCATATTAGAGCCATAAGGGCACTAGGCATCTACCACCCCACTACCACTATCAGATTAGAGCCATAAAGGCACTAGGCATCTACCACCCCACTATCACTATCAGATTAGAGCCATAATGGAGACTTGGTATCTACCACCCCACTACCACTATCAGATTAGAGCCATAAGGGCACTAGGCATCTACCACCCCACTACCACTATCAGATTAGATCCATAATGGAGACTAGGTATCTACCACCCCACTACCACTATCAGATTAGAGCCATAAGGGCACTAGACATCTACCACCCCACTACCACTACCATATTAGAGCCATAATGGAGACTAGGTATCTACCACCCCACTACCACTATCAGATTAGAGCCATAAAGGCACTAGGCATCTACCACCCCACTACCACTATCAGATTAGAGCCATAATGGAGACTAGACATCTACCACTATCAGATTGGAGCCATAAGGACACTAGACATCTACCACCCCACTACCACTATCAGATTAGAGACATAATGGAGACTAGGTAACTCACACCCCACAACCACTATCAGATTAGAACCATAAGGGCACTTGGCATCTACCACCCCACTACCACTTTCAGACTAGAGCCATAATGGAGACTAGGTATCTCCCACACCACTACCACTATCAGATTAGAGCCATAATGGAGACTAGTCATTTACCACCCCACTAACAATATCAGATTAGAGCCATAAGGCACTAGGTATCTACCACCCCAATACCACTATCAGATTAGAGCCATAAGGGCACTTGGCATCTACCACCCCACTACCTCTATCAGATTAGAGCCATAAAGGCACTAGGTATCCACCACCCCACTACCACTATCAGATTAGAGCCATAATGGAGACTAGGTATCTACCACCCCACTACCACTATCAGATTAGAGCCATAATGGAGACTAGGTATCTATCACCCCACTACCATTATCAGATTAGAGCCATAAAGGCACTAGGCATCTACCACCCCACTACCACTATCAGATTAGAGCCATAATGGAGACTAGACATCTACCACTATCAGATTAGAGCCATAAGGACACTAGACATCTACCACCCCACTACCACTATCAGATTAGAGCCATAATGGAGACTAGGTATCTACCACCCCACTACCTATATCAGATTAGAGCCATAATGGAGACTAGGTATCTACCACCCCACTACCACTATCAGATTATAGCCATAATGGAGACTAGGTATCTACCACCCCTCTACCTCTATCAGATAAGAGCCATATTGGAGACTAGGTATCTACCACCCCACTAACACTATGTGAATAGAGCAATAATGGAAACTAGGTATCTACCACCCCACTACCACTATCAGATTAGAGCCATAATGGAGACTAGGTTTCTACCACCCCACTACCACTATCAGATTAGAGCCATAAAGGCACTAGGCATCTACCACCCCACTACCACTATCAGATTAGAGCCATAATGGAGACTAGATATCTACCACCCCACTACCGCTATCATATTAGAGCCATAAGGGCACTAGGCATCTACCACCCCACTACCACTATCAGATTAGAGCCATAAAGGCACTAGGCATCTACCACCCCACTACCACTATCAGATTAGAGCCATAATGGAGACTTGGTATCTACCACCCCACTATCACTATCAGATTAGAGCCATAAGGGCACTAAGCATCTACCACCCCACTACCACTATCAGATTAGATCCATAATGGAGACTAGGTATCTACCACCCCACTACCTCTATCAGACTAGAGCCATAATGGAGACTAGGTATCTCCCACACCACTACCACTATCAGATTAGAGCCATAAAGGAGACTAGTCATTTACCACCCCACTAACAATATCAGATTAGAGCCATAATGGAGACTAGGTATCTATCACCCCACTACCATTATCAGATTAGAGCCATAAAGGCACTAGGCATCTACCACCCCACTACCACTATCAGATTAGAGCCATAATGGAGACTAGACATCTACCACTATCAGATTAGAGCCATAAGGACACTAGACATCTACCACCCCACTACCACTATCAGATTAGAGCCATAATGGAGACTAGGTATCTACCACCCCACTACCTATATCAGATTAGAGCCATAATGGAGACTAGGTATCTACCACCCCACTACCACTATCAGATTATAGCCATAATGGAGACTAGGTATCTACCACCCCACTACCACTATCAGATTAGAGCCATAATGGAGACTAGGTATCTATCACCCCACTACCATTATCAGATTAGAGCCATAAAGGCACTAGGCATCTACCACCCCACTACCACTATCAGATTAGAGCCATAATGGAGACTAGACATCTACCACTATCAGATTAGAGCCATAAGGACACTAGACATCTACCACCCCACTACCACTATCAGATTAGAGCCATAATGGAGACTAGGTATCTACCACCCCACTACCTATATCAGATTAGAGCCATAATGGAGACTAGGTATCTACCACCCCACTACCACTATCAGATTATAGCCATAATGGAGACTAGGTATCTACCACCCCTCTACCTCTATCAGATAAGAGCCATATTGGAGACTAGGTATCTACCACCCCACTAACACTATGTGAATAGAGCAATAATGGAAACTAGGTATCTACCACCCCACTACCACTATCAGATTAGAGCCATAATGGAGACTAGGTTTCTACCACCCCACTACCACTATCAGATTAGAGCCATAAAGGCACTAGGCATCTACCACCCCACTACCACTATCAGATTAGAGCCATAATGGAGACTAGATATCTACCACCCCACTACCGCTATCATATTAGAGCCATAAGGGCACTAGGCATCTACCACCCCACTACCACTATCAGATTAGAGCCATAAAGGCACTAGGCATCTACCACCCCACTACCACTATCAGATTAGAGCCATAATGGAGACTTGGTATCTACCACCCCACTATCACTATCAGATTAGAGCCATAAGGGCACTAAGCATCTACCACCCCACTACCACTATCAGATTAGATCCATAATGGAGACTAGGTATCTACCACCCCACTACCTCTATCAGACTAGAGCCATAATGGAGACTAGGTATCTCCCACACCACTACCACTATCAGATTAGAGCCATAAAGGAGACTAGTCATTTACCACCCCACTAACAATATCAGATTAGAGCCATAATGGAGACTAGGTATCTCCCACCCCACTACCTCTATCAGATTAGAGCCATAATGGAGACTAGGTATCTACCACCCCACTACCTCTACCAGATTAGAGCCATAATGGAGACTAGACATCTACCACTATCAGATTAGAGCCATAAGGACAATAGACATCTACCACCCCACTACCACTATCAGATTAGAGCCATAATGGAGACTAGGTATCTACCACCCCACTACCACTATCAGATTAGAGCCATACGGGCTCTAGGCATCTACCACCCCACTACCACTATCAGATTAGAGCCATAAAGGCACTAGGCATCTACCACCCCACTACCACTATCAGATTAGAGCCATAATGGAGACTAGGTAACTACCACCCCACTACCACTACCAGATTAGAGCCATAATGGAGACTAGGTATCTACCACACCACTACCACTACCAGATTAGAGCCATAATGGAGACTAGGTATCTACCACCCCACTACCACTATCAGATTAGAGCCATAATGGAGACTAGGTATCTACCACCCCACTACCACTATCAGATTAGAGCCATAATGGAGACTAGGTATCTACCACCCCACTACCACTACCAGATTAGAGCCATAATGGAGACTAGGTATCTACCACCCCACTACCACTATCAGATTAGAGCCATAATGGAGACTAGGTATCTATCACCCCACTACCATTATCAGATTAGAGCCATAAAGGCACTAGGCATCTACCACCCCACTACCACTATCAGATTAGAGCCATAATGGAGACTATACATCTACCACTATCAGATTAGAGCCATAAGGACACTAGACATCTACCGCCCCACTACCACTATCAGATTAGAGCCATAATGGAGACTAGGTATCTACCACCCCACTACCTATATCAGATTAGAGCCAAAATGGAGACTAGGTATCTACCACCCCACTACCACTATCAGATTATAGCCATAATGGAGACTAGGTATCTACCACCCCTCTACCTCTATCGGATTAGAGCCATATTGGAGACTAGGTATCTACCACCCCACTACCACTATGTGATTAGAGTCATAATGGAGACTAGGTATCTACCACCCCACTACCACTATCAGATTAGAGCCATAATGGAGACTAGGTTTCTACCACCCCACTACCACTATCAGATTAGAGCCATAAAGGCACTAGGCATCTACCACCCCACTACCACTATCATATTAGAGCCATAAAGGCACTAGGCATCTACCACCCCACTACCTCTATCAGATTAGAGCCATAAAGAAACTAGGCATCTACCACCCCACTACCACTATCAGATTAGAGCCATAATGGAGACTAGGTTTCTACCACCCCACTACCACTATCAGATTAGAGCCATAAAGGCACTAGGCATCTACCACCCCACTACCACTATCAGATTAGAGCCATAATGGAGACTAGGTATCTACCACCCCACTACCACTATCAGATTAGAGCCATAATGGAGACTAGGTATCTACCACCCCATTACCACTACCAGATTAGAGCCATAATGGAGACTAGGTATCTCACACCCCACTACCACTATCAGATTAGAGCCATAATGGAGACTAGGTTTCTACCACCCCACTACCACTATCAGATTAGAGCCATAAAGGCACTAGGCATCTACCACCCCACTACCACTATCAGATTAGAGCCATAATGGAGAATAGGTATCTACCACCCCACTACCACTAAAAGATTAGAGCCATAAGGGCACTAGGCATCTATCACCCCACTACCACTATCAGATTAGAGCCATAAAGGCACTAGGCATCTACCACCCCACTACCACTATCAGATTAGAGCCATAATGGAGACTAGGTATCTACCACCCCACTACCACTATCAGATTAGAGCCATAATGGAGACTAGGTATCTACCACCCCACTACCACTACCAGATTAGAGCCATAATGGAGACTAGGTATCTACCACCCCACTACCACTATCAGATTAGAGCCATAATGGAGACTAGGTATCTATCACCCCACTACCATTATCAGATTAGAGCCATAAAGGCAACAGGCATCTACCACCCCACTACCACTATCAGATTAGAGCCATAATGGAGACTAGACATCTACCACTATCAGATTAGAGCCATAAGGACACTAGACATCTACCACCCCACTACCACTATCAGATTAGAGCCATAATGGAGACTAGGTATCTACCACCCCACTACCTATATCAGATTAGAGCCAAAATGGAGACTAGGTATCTACCACCCCACTACCACTATGTGATTAGAGCCATAATGGAGACTAGGTATCTACCACCCCACTACCACTATCAGATTAGAGCCATAATGGAGACTAGGTTTCTACCACCCCACTACCACTATCAGATTAGAGCCATAAAGGCACTAGGCATCTACCACCCCACTACCACTATCAGATTAGAGCCATAAAGGCATTAGGCATCTACCACCCCACTACCTCTATCAGATTAGAGCCATAAAGGCACTAGGCATCTACCACCCCACTACCACTATCAGATTAGAGCCATAATGGAGACTAGGTATCTACCACCCCACTACCACTATCAGATTAGAGCCATAAGGGCACTAGGCATCTATCACCCCACTACCACTATCAGATTAGAGCCATAAAGGCACTTGGCATCTACCACCCCACTACCACTATCAGATTAGAGCCATAATGGAGACTAGGTATCTACCACCCCACTACCACTATCAGATTAGAGCCATAATGGAGACTAGGTATCTATCACCCCACTACCATTATCAGATTAGAGCCATAAAGGCACTAGGCATCTACCACCCCACTACCACTATCAGATTAGAGCCATAATGGAGACTAGACATCTACCACTATCAGATTAGAGCCATAAGGACACTAAACATCTACCACCCCACTACCACTATCAGATTAGAGCCATAATGGAGACTAGGTATCTACCACCCCACTACCTATATCAGATTAGAGCCAAAATGGAGACTAGGTATCTACCACCCCACTACCACTATCAGATTATAGCCATAATGGAGACTAGGTATCTACCACCCCACTACCTCTATCAGATTAGAGCCATATTGGAGACTAGGTATCTACCACCCCACTACCACTATGTGATTAGAGCCATAATGGAGACTAGGTATCTACCACCCCACTACCACTACCAGATTAGAGCCATAATGGAGACTAGGTATCTACCACACCACTACCACTACCAGATTAGAGCCATAATGGAGACTAGGTATCTACCACCCCACTACCACTATCAGATTAGAGCCATAATGGAGACTAGGTATCTACCACCCCACTACCACTATCAGATTAGAGCCATAATGGAGACTAGGTATCTACCACCCCACTACCACTACCAGATTAGAGCCATAATGGAGACTAGGTATCTACCACCCCACTACCACTATCAGATTAGAGCCATAATGGAGACTAGGTATCTATCACCCCACTACCATTATCAGATTAGAGCCATAAAGGCACTAGGCATCTACCACCCCACTACCACTATCAGATTAGAGCCATAATGGAGACTATACATCTACCACTATCAGATTAGAGCCATAAGGACACTAGACCACTACCGCCCCACTACCACTATCAGATTAGAGCCATAATGGAGACTAGGTATCTACCACCCCACTACCACTATCAGATTATAGCCATAATGGAGACTAGGTATCTACCACCCCTCTACCTCTATCGGATTAGAGCCATATTGGAGACTAGGTATCTACCACCCCACTACCACTATCAGATTAGAGCCATAATGGAGACTAGGTATCTACCACCCCTCTACCTCTATCGGATTAGAGCCATATTGGAGACTAGGTATCTACCACCCCACTACCACTATGTGATTAGAGCCATAATGGAGACTAGGTATCTACCACCCCACTACCACTATCAGATTAGAGCCATAATGGAGACTAGGTTTCTACCACCCCACTACCACTATCAGATTAGAGCCATAAAGGCACTAGGCATCTACCACCCCACTACCTCTATCAGATTAGAGCCATAAAGAAACTAGGCATCTACCACCCCACTACCACTATCAGATTAGAGCCATAATGGAGACTAGGTTTCTACCACCCCACTACCACTATCAGATTAGAGCCATAAAGGCACTAGGCATCTACCACCCCACTACCACTATCAGATTAGAGCCATAATGGAGACTAGGTATCTACCACCCCACTACCACTATCAGATTAGAGCCATAATGGAGACTAGGTATCTACCACCCCATTACCACTACCAGATTAGAGCCATAATGGAGACTAGGTATCTCACACCCCACTACCACTATCAGATTAGAGCCATAATGGAGACTAGGTTTCTACCACCCCACTACCACTATCAGATTAGAGCCATAAAGGCACTAGGCATCTACCACCCCACTACCACTATCAGATTAGAGCCATAATGGAGAATAGGTATCTACCACCCCACTACCACTATCAGATTAGAGCCATAAGGGCACTAGGCATCTATCACCCCACTACCACTATCAGATTAGAGCCATAAAGGCACTAGGCATCTACCACCCCACTACCACTATCAGATTAGAGCCATAATGGAGACTAGGTATCTACCACCCCACTACCACTATCAGATTAGAGCCATAATGGAGACTAGGTATCTACCACCCCACTACCACTACCAGATTAGAGCCATAATGGAGACTAGGTATCTACCACCCCACTACCACTATCAGATTAGAGCCATAATGGAGACTAGGTATCTATCACCCCACTACCATTATCAGATTAGAGCCATAAAGGCAACAGGCATCTACCACCCCACTACCACTATCAGATTAGAGCCATAATGGAGACTAGACATCTACCACTATCAGATTAGAGCCATAAGGACACTAGACATCTACCACCCCACTACCACTATCAGATTAGAGCCATAATGGAGACTAGGTATCTACCACCCCACTACCTATATCAGATTAGAGCCAAAATGGAGACTAGGTATCTACCACCCCACTACCACTATCAGATTATAGCCATAATGGAGACTAGGTATCTACCACCCCTCTACCTCTATCAGATTAGAGCCATATTGGAGACTAGGTATCTACCACCCCACTACCACTATGTGATTAGAGCCATAATGGAGACTAGGTATCTACCACCCCACTACCACTATCAGATTAGAGCCATAATGGAGACTAGGTTTCTACCACCCCACTACCACTATCAGATTAGAGCCATAAAGGCACTAGGCATCTACCACCCCACTACCACTATCAGATTAGAGCCATAAAGGCATTAGGCATCTACCACCCCACTACCTCTATCAGATTAGAGCCATAAAGGCACTAGGTATCTACCACCCCACTACCACTATCATATTAGAGCCATAAGGGCACTAGGCATCTATCACCCCACTACCACTATCAGATTAGAGCCATAATGGAGACTAGGTATCTACCACCCCACTACCACTATCAGATTAGAGCCATAATGGAGACTAGGTATCTACCACCCCACTACCACTACCAGATTAGAGCCATAATGGAGACTAGGTATCTCACACCCCACTACCACTATCAGATTAGAGCCATAATGGAGACTAGGTATCTACCACCCCACTACCACTACCAGATTAGAGCCATAATGGAGACTAGGTATCTACCACCCCACTACCACTATCAGATTAGAGCCATAATGGAGACTAGGTATCTACCACCCCACTACCACTACCAGATTAGAGCCATAATGGAGACTAGGTATCTCACAACCCACTACCACTACCAGATTATAGCCATAATGGAGACTAGGTATCTACCACCCCACTACCACTATCAGATTAGAGCCATAAAGGCACTAGGCATCTACCACCCCACTACCACTATCAGATTAGAGCCATAATGGAGACTAGACATCTACCACTATCAGATTAGAGCCATAAGGACACTAGACATCTACCACCCCACTACCACTATCAGATTAGAGCCATAATGGAGAGTAGGTATCTCACACCCCACTACCACTATCAGATTAGAGCCATAATGGATACTAGACATCTACCACTATCAGATTAGAGCCATAAGGACACTAGACATCTACCACCCCACTACCACTATCAGATTAGAGCCATAATGGAGACTAGGTATCTCACACCCCACTACCACTACCAGATTATAGCCATAATGGAGACTAGGTATCTACCACCCCACTACCACTATCAGATTAGAGCCATAATGGAGACTAGGTATCTCCCACCCCACTACCATTATCAGATTAGAGCCATAAAGGCACTAGGCATCTACCACCCCACTACCACTATCAGATTAGAGCCATAATGGAGACTAGACATCTACCACTATCAGATTAGAGCCATAAGGACACTAGACATCTACCACCCCACTACCACTATCAGATTAGAGACATAATGGAGACTAGGTATCTCACACCCCACTACCACTATCAGATTAGAGCCATAAGGGCACTAGGCATCTACCACCCCACTACCACTATCAGATTAGAGCCATAAAGGCACTAGGCATCTACCACCCCACTACCACTATCAGATTAGAGCCATAATGGAGACTAGGTATCTACCACCCCACTACCACTATCAGATTAGAGCCATAATGGAGACTAGGTATGTACCACCCCACTACCACTACCAGATTAGAGCCATAATGGAAACTAGGTATCTACCACCCCACTACCACTATCAGATTAGAGCCATAATGGAGACTAGGTATCTACCACCCCACTACCACTATCAGATTAGAGCCATAAGGGCACTAGGCATCTACCACCCCACTACCACTATCAGATTAGAGCCATAATGGAGACTAGGTATCTACCACCCCACTACCACTATCAGATTAGAGCCATAATGGAGACTAGGTATGTACCACCCCACTACCACTACCAGATTAGAGCCATAATGGAAACTAGGTATCTACCACCCCACTACCACTATCAGATTAGAGCCATAATGGAGACTAGGTATCTACCACCCCACTACCACTATCAGATTAGAGCCATAATGGAGACTAGGTATCTACCACCCCACTACCACTATCAGATTAGAGCCATAAAGGCACTAGGCATCTACCACCCCACTTCCACTATTAGATTAGAGCCATAATGGAGACTAGGTATCCACCACCCCACTACCACTATCAGATTAGAGCCATAATGGAGACTAGACATCTACCACGATCAGATTAAAGCCATACGGGCACTAGGTATCTACCACCCCACTACCACTATCAGATTAGAGCCATAATGGAGACTAGGTATCTACCACCCCTCTACCTCTATCAGATTAGAGCCATAATGGAGACTAGGTATCTACCACCCCACTACCACTATCAGATTAGAGCCATAATGGAGACTAGGTATCTACCACCCCACTACCACTATCACATTAGAGCCATAATGGAGACTAGGTATCTACCACCCCACTACCACTATCAGATTAGAGCCATAAAGGCACTAGGTATCTACCACCCCACTACCACTATCAGATTAGAGCCATAAGGGCACTAGGCATCTACCACCCCACTACCACTATCAGATTAGAGCCATAAAGGCACTAGGCATCTACCACCCCACTACCACTATCAGATTAGAGCCATAATGGAGACTAGGTATCTACCACCCCACTACCACTATCAGATTAGAGCCATAATGGAGACTAGGTATGTACCACCCCACTACCACTACCAGATTAGAGCCATAATGGAAACTAGGTATCTACCACCCCACTACCACTATCAGATTAGAGCCATAATGGAGACTAGGTATCTACCACCCCACTACCAGATTAGAGCCATAATGGAGACTAGGTCCCTACCACCCCACTACCACTATCAGATTAGAGCCATAATGGAGACTAGTTATCTACCACCCCACTACCACTATCAGATTAGAGCCATAAGGGCACTAGGCATCTACCACCCCACTACCACTATCAGATTAGAGCCATAAAGGCACTAGGCATCTACCACCCCACTTCCACTATTAGATTAGAGCCATAATGGAGACTAGGTATCTATCACCCCACTACCACTATCAGATTAGAGCCATAATGGAGACTAGGTATCTCCCACCCCACTACCACTATCAGATTAGAGCCATAATGGAGACTAGGTATCTCCCACCCCACTACCACTATCAGATTAGAGCCATAATGGAGACTAGACATCTACCACTATCAGATTAAAGCCATAAGGGCACTAGACATCTACCACCCCACTACCACTATCAGATTAGAGCCATAATGGAGACTAGGTATCTACCACCCCACTACCTCTATCAGATTAGAGCCATAATGGAGACTAGGTATCTCCCACCCCACTACCACTATCAGATTAGAGCCATAATGGAGACTAGGTATCTACCACCCCACTACCACTATCAGATTAGAGCCATAATGGAGACTAGGTATCTACCACCCCTCTACCTCTATCAGATTAGAGCCATAATGGAGACTAGGTATCTACCACCCCACTACCACTATCAGATTAGAGCCATAATGGAGACTAGACATCTCCCACCCCACTACCACTATCAGATTAGAGCCATAATGGAGACTAGGTATCTACCACCCCACTACCTCTATCAGATTAGAGCCATAATGGAGACTAGGTATCTACCACCCCACTACCTCTATCAGATTAGAGCCATAATGGAGACTAGGTATCTCCCACCCCACTACCACTATCAGATTAGAGCCATAATGGAGACTAGGTATCTACCACCCCACTACCACTATCAGATTAGAGCCATAATGGAGACTAGGTATCTACCACCCCTCTACCTCTATCAGATTAGAGCCATAATGGAGACTAGGTATCTACCACCCCACTACCACTATCAGATTAGAGCCATAATGGAGACTAGACATCTCCCACCCCACTACCACTATCAGATTAGAGCCATAATGGAGACTAGGTATCTACCACCCCACTACCTCTATCAGATTAGAGCCATAAGGGCACTAGGCATCTACCACCCCACTACCACTATCAGATTAGAGCCATAATGGAGACTAGGTATCTACCACCCCACTACCACTATCAGATTAGAGCCATAACGGAGACTAGACATCTACCAACCCAATACTACTACCAGATTAGAGCCAAAAGGGCACTAGACATCTACCACCCCACTACCACTATCAGATTAGAGCCATAAGGGAGATTAGTCATTTACCACCCCACTACCTCTATCAGATTAGAGCCATAATGGAGACTAGTCATTTACCACCCCACTACCTCTATCAGATTAGAGCCATAATGGAGACTAGGTATCTACCACCCCACTACCACTACCAGATTAGAGCCATAATGAAGACTAGGTATCTACCACCCCACTACCACTACCAGATTAGAGCCATAATGGAGACTAGGTATCTACCACCCCACTACCACTACCAGATTAGAGCCATAATGGAGACTAGGTATCTACCACCCCACTACCACTACCAAATTAGAGCCATAATGGATACTAGGTATCTACCACCCCACTACCACTATCAGATTAGAGCCATAACGGAGACTAGGTATCTACCACCCCACTACCTCTATCAGATTAGACACATAATGGAGACTAGGTATCTACCACCCCACTACCACTACCAGATAAGAGCCATAATGGAGACTAGGTATCTACCACCCCACTACCACTATCAGATTAGAGCCATAAGGGCACTAGGCATCTACCACCCCACTACCACTATCAGATTAAAGCCATAATGGAGACTAGGTATAAAACACCCCACTACCACTATCAGATTAGAGCCATAATTGAGAAAAGGTTTCTGCCACCCCCCTACCACTACCAGATTAGAGCCATAATGGAGACTAGGTATCTACCACCCCACTACCACTATCAGATTAGAGCCATAATGGAGACTAGGTATCTACCGCCCCACTACCACTACCAAATTAGAGCCATAATGGATACTAGGTATCTACCACCCCACTACCACTATCAGATTAGAGCCATAACGGAGACTAGGTATCTACCACCCAACTACCTCTATCAGATTAGACACATAATGGAGAGTAGGTATCTTCCACCCCACTACAACTATCAGTTTAGAGCCATAGTGGAGACTAGGTATCTACCACCCCACTACCACTACCAGATTAGAGCCATAATGGAGACTAGGTATATACAACCTCACTACCACTATCAGATTAGAGCCATAAAGGCACTAGGCATCTACCACCCCACTACCTCTATCAGATTAGAGCCATAATGGAGACTAGGTATCTCCCACCCCAATACCACTATCAGATTAGAACCATAATGGAGACTAGGCATCTATCACCCCACTACCACTATCAGATTAGAGCCATAAAGGCACTAGGCATCTACCACCCCACTACAACTATCAGATTAGACACATAATGGAGACTAGGTATCTACCACCCCACTACCACTACCAGATAAGAGCCATAATGGAGACTAGGTATCTACCACACCACTACCACTACCAGATTAGAGCCATAATGGAGACAAGGTATCTACCACCCCACTACCACTATCAGATTAGAGCCATAAGGGCACTAGGCATCTACCACTATCAGAGTAAAGCCATAATGGAGACTAGGTATAAAACACCCCACTACCACTATCAGATTAGAGCCATAATTGAGAAAAGGTTTCTGCCACCCCTCTACCACTACCAGATTAGAGCCATAATGGAGACTAGGTATCTACCACCCCACTACCACTATCAGATTAGAGCCATAATGGAGACTAGGTATCTACCACCCCACTACCACTACCAAATTAGAGCCATAATGGATACTAGGTATCTACCACCCCACTACCACTATCAGATTAGAGCCATAACGGAGACTAGCTATCTACCACCCAACTACCTCTATCAGATTAGACACATAATGGAGAGTAGGTATCTTCCACCCCACTACAACTATCAGTTTAGAGCCATAGTGGAGACTAGGTATCTACCACCCCACTACCACTACCAGATTAGAGCCATAATGGAGACTAGGTATATACAACCTCACTACCACTATCAGATTAGAGCCATAAAGGCACGTACCACCCCACTACCTCTTTCAGATTAGAGCCATAATGGAGACTAGGTATCTCCCACCCCACTACCACTATCAGATTAGAACCATAATGGAGACTAGGTATCTACCACCCCACTACCACTATCAGATTAGAGCCATAATGGAGACTAGGTATCTACCACCCCTCTACCTCTATCAGATTAGAGCCATAATGGAGACTAGGTATCTACCACGCCACTACCTCTATCAGATTAGAGCCATAAGGGCACTAGGCATCTACCACCCCACTACCACTATCAGATTAGAGCCATAACGGAGACTAGACATCTACCACCCCAATACTACTACCAGATTAGAGCCATAAGGGCACTAGACATCTATCACCCCACTACCACTATCAGATTAGAGCCATAATGGAGACTAGGTATCTACCACCACACTACCACTATCAGATTAGAGCCATAAGGGCACTAGGCATCTATCACCCCACTACCACTATCAGATTAGAGCCATAAAGGCACTAGGCATCTACCACCCCACTACCACTATCAGATTAGAGCCATAATGGAGACTAGGTATCTACCACCCCACTACCACTATCAGATTAGAGCCATAAGGGCACTAGGCATCTACCACCCCACTACCTCTATCAGATTAGAGCCATAATGGAGACTAGGTATCTCCCACCCCACTACCACTATCAGATTAGAACCATAATGGAGACTAGGTATCTACCACCCCACTACCACTATCAGATTAGAGCCATAATGGAGACTAGGTATCTACCACCCCTCTACCTCTATCAGATTAGAGCCATAATGGAGACTAGGTATCTACCACCCCACTACCTCTATCAGATTAGAGCCATAAGGGCACTAGGCATCTACCACCCCACTACCACTATCAGATTAGAGCCATAACGGAGACTAGACATCTACCACCCTAATACTACTACCAGATTAGAGCCATAAGGGCACTAGACATCTATCACCCCACTACCACTATCAGATTAGAGCCATAATGGAGACTAGGTATCTACCACCCCACTTCCACTATCAGATTAGAGCCATAAGGGCACTAGGCATCTATCACCCCACTACCACTATCAGATTAGAGCCATAAAGGCACTAGGCATCTACCACCCCACTACCACTATCAGATTAGAGCCATAATGGAGACTAGGTATCTACCACCCCACTACCACTATCAGATTAGAGCCATAAGGGCACTAGGCATCTATCACCCCACTACCACTATCAGATTAGAGCCATAAGGGCACTAGGCATCTACCACCCCACTACCACTATCAGATTAGAGCCATAAAGGCACTAGGCATCTACCACCCCACTACCACTATCAGATTAGAGCCATAATGGAGACTAGGTATCTACCACACCACTACCACTACCAGATTAGAGCCATAGTGGAGACTAGGTATCTACCACCCGACTACCACTATCAGATTAGAGCCATAATGGAGACTAGATATCTACCACCCCACTACCACTATCAGATTAGAGCCATAAGGGCACTAGGCATCTACCACCCCACTACCACTATCAGAGTAAAGCCATAATGGAGACTAGGTATAAAACACCCCACTACCACTATCAGATTAGAGCCATAATTGAGAAAAGGTTTCTGCCACCCCTCTACCACTACCAGATTAGAGCCATAATGGAGACTAGGTATCTACCACCCCACTACCACTATCAGATTAGAGCCATAATGGAGACTAGGTATCTACCACCCCACTACCACTACCAAATTAGAGCCATAATGGATACTAGGTATCTACCACCCCACTACCACTATCAGATTAGAGCCATAACGGAGACTAGCTATCTACCACCCAACTACCTCTATCAGATTAGACACATAATGGAGAGTAGGTATCTTCCACCCCACTACAACTATCAGTTTAGAGCCATAGTGGAGACTAGGTATCTACCACCCCACTACCACTACCAGATTAGAGCCATAATGGAGACTAGGTATATACAACCTCACTACCACTATCAGATTAGAGCCATAAAGGCACTAGGCATGTACCACCCCACTACCTCTATCAGATTAGAGCCATAATGGAGACTAGGTATCTCCCACCCCACTACCACTATCAGATTAGAACCATAATGGAGACTAGGTATCTACCACCCCACTACCACTATCAGATTAGAGCCATAATGGAGACTAGGAATCTACCACCCCTCTACCTCTATCAGATTAGAGCCATAATGGAGACTAGGTATCTACCACCCCACTACCTCTATCAGATTAGAGCCATAAGGGCACTAGGCATCTACCACCCCACTACCACTATCAGATTAGAGCCATAACGGAGACTAGACATCTACCACCCCAATACTACTACCAGATTAGAGCCATAAGGGCACTAGACATCTATCACCCCACTACCACTATCAGATTAGAGCCATAATGGAGACTAGGTATCTACCACCCCACTACCACTATCAGATTAGAGCCATAAGGGCACTAGGCATCTATCACCCCACTACCACTATCAGATTAGAGCCATAAAGGCACTAGGCATCTACCACCCCACTACCACTATCAGATTAGAGCCATAATGGAGACTAGGTATCTACCACCCCACTACCACTATCAGATTAGAGCCATAAGGGCACTAGGCATCTACCACCCCACTACCTCTATCAGATTAGAGCCATAATGGAGACTAGGTATCTCCCACCCCACTACCACTATCAGATTAGAACCATAATGGAGACTAGGTATCTACCACCCCACTACCACTATCAGATTAGAGCCATAATGGAGACTAGGTATCTACCACCCCTCTACCTCTATCAGATTAGAGCCATAATGGAGACTAGGTATCTACCACCCCACTACCTCTATCAGATTAGAGCCATAAGGGCACTAGGCATCTACCACCCCACTACCACTATCAGATTAGAGCCATAACGGAGACTAGACATCTACCACCCTAATACTACTACCAGATTTGAGCCATAAGGGCACTAGACATCTATCACCCCACTACCACTATCAGATTAGAGCCATAATGGAGACTAGGTATCTACCACCCCACTTCCACTATCAGATTAGAGCCATAAGGGCACTAGGCATCTATCACCCCACTACCACTATCAGATTAGAGCCATAAAGGCACTAGGCATCTACCACCCCACTACCACTATCAGATTAGAGCCATAATGGAGACTAGGTATCTACCACCCCACTACCACTATCAGATTAGAGCCATAAGGGCACTAGGCATCTATCACCCCACTACCACTATCAGATTAGAGCCATAAGGGCACTAGGCATCTACCACCCCACTACCACTATCAGATTAGAGCCATAAAGGCACTAGGCATCTACCACCCCACTACCACTATCAGATTAGAGCCATAATGGAGACTAGGTATCTACCACACCACTACCACTACCAGATTAGAGCCATAATGGAGACTAGGTATCTACCACCCGACTAACACTATCAGATTAGAGCCATAATGGAGACTAGGTATCTACCACCCCACTACCACTATCAGATTAGAGCCATAATGGAGACTAGGTATCTACCACCCCACTACCTCTATCAGATTAGAGCCATAATGGAGAGTAGGTATCTTCCACCCCACCCCACTACCACTATCAGATTAGAGCCATAATGGAGACTAGGTATCTACCACCCCACTACCACTATCAGATTAGAGCCATGATGGAAACTAGGTATCTACCACCCCACTACCTCTATCAGATTAGAGCCATAATGGAGAGTAGGTATCTTCCACCCCACCCCACTACCACTATCAGATTAGAGCCATAATGGAGACTAGGTATCTACCACCCCACTACCACTATCAGATTAGAGCCATAAGGGCACTTGGCATCTATCACCCCACTACCACTATCAGATTAGAGCCATAAAGGCACTAGGCATCTACCACCCCACTACCACTATCAGATTAGAGCCATAATGGAGACTAGGTATCTACCACTCCACTACCACTATCAGATTAGAGCCATAAGGGCACTAGGCATCTACCACCCCACTACCACTATCAGATTAGAGCCATAAAGGCACTAGGCATCTACCACCCCACTACCACTATCAGATTAGAGCCATAATGGAGACTAGGTATCTACCACCCCACTACCACTATCAGATTAGAGCCATAATGGAGACTAGGTATCTACCACCCCACTACCACTACCAGATTAGAGCCATAATGGAAACTAGGTATCTACCACTCCACTACCACTATCAGATTAGAGCCATAAGGGCACTAGGCATCTACCACCCCACTACCACTATCAGATTAGAGCCATAAAGGCACTAGGCATTTACCACCCCACTACCACTATCAGATTAGAGCCATAATGGAGACTAGGTATCTACCACCCCACTACCACTATCAGATTAGAGCCATAATGGAGACTAGGTATGTACCACCCCACTACCACTACCAGATTAGAGCCATAATGGAAACTAGGTATCTCCCACCCCACTACCACTATCAGATTAGAACCATAATGGAGACTAGGTATCTACCACCCCACTACCACTATCAGATTAGAGCCATAATGGAGACTAGGTATCTACCACCCCTCTACCTCTATCAGATTAGAGCCATAATGGAGACTAGGTATCTACCACCCCACTACCTCTATCAGATTAGAGCCGTAAGGGCACTAGGCATCTACCACCCCACTACCACTATCAGATTAGAGCCATAACGGAGACTAGACATCTACCACCCCACTACCACTATCAGATTAGAGCCATAAGGGCACTAGGCATCTATCACCCCACTACCACTATCAGATTAGAGCCATAAAGGCACTAGGCATCTACCACCCCACTACCACTATCAGATTAGAGCCATAATGGAGACTAGGTATCTACCACCCCACTACCACTATCAGATTAGAGCCATAATGGAGACTAGGTATGTACCACCCCACTACCACTACCAGATTAGAGCCATAATGGAAACTAGGTATCTCCCACCCCACTACCACTATCAGATTAGAACCATAATGGAGACTAGGTATCTACCACCCCACTACCACTATCAGATTAGAGCCATAATGGAGACTAGGTATCTACCACCCCTCTACCTCTATCAGATTAGAGCCATAATGGAGACTAGGTATCTACCACCCCACTACCTCTATCAGATTAGAGCCGTAAGGGCACTAGGCATCTACCACCCCACTACCACTATCAGATTAGAGCCATAACGGAGACTAGACATCTACCACCCCACTACCACTATCAGATTAGAGCCATAAGGGCACTAGGCATCTATCACCCCACTACCACTATCAGATTAGAGCCATAAAGGCACTAGGCATCTACCACCCCACTACCTCTATCAGATTAGAGCCATAATGGAGACTAGGTATCTCCCACCCCACTACCACTATCAGATTAGAGCCATAAGGGCACTAGGCATCTACCACCCCACTACCTCTATCAGATTAGAGCCATAATGGAGACTAGGTATCTCCCACCCCACTACCACTATCAGATTAGAACCATAATGGAGACTAGGTATCTACCACCCCACTACCACTATCAGATTAGAGCCATAATGGAGACTAGGTATCTACCACCCCTCTACCTCTATCAGATTAGAGCCATAATGGAGACTAGGTATCTACCACCCCACTACCTCTATCAGATTAGAGCCATAAGGGCACTAGGCATCTACCACCCCACTACCACTATCAGATTAGAGCCATAACGGAGACTAGACATCTACCACCCTAATACTACTACCAGATTAGAGCCATAAGGGCACTAGACATCTATCACCCCACTACCACTATCAGATTAGAGCCATAATGGAGACTAGGTATCTACCACCCCACTTCCACTATCAGATTAGAGCCATAAGGGCACTAGGCATCTATCACCCCACTACCACTATCAGATTAGAGCCATAAAGGCACTAGGCATCTACCACCCCACTACCACTATCAGATTAGAGCCATAATGGAGACTAGGTATCTACCACCCCACTACCACTATCAGATTAGAGCCATAAGGACACTAGGCATCTATCACCCCACTACCACTATCAGATTAGAGCCATAAGGGCACTAGGCATCTACCACCCCACTACCACTATCAGATTTGAGCCATAAAGGCACTAGGCATCTACCACCCCACTACCACTATCAGATTAGAGCCATAATGGAGACTAGGTATCTACCACACCACTACCACTACCAGATTAGAGCCATAATGGAGACTAGGTATCTACCACCCGACTACCACTATCAGATTAGAGCCATAATGGAGACTAGGTATCTACCACCCCACTACCACTATCAGATTAGAGCCATAATGGAGACTAGGTATCTACCACCCCACTACCTCTATCAGATTAGAGCCATAATGGAGAGTAGGTATCTTCCACCCCACCCCACTACCACTATCAGATTAGAGCCATAATGGAGACTAGGTATCTACCACCCCACTACCACTATCAGATTAGAGCCATAATGGAAACTAGGTATCTACCACCCCACAACCTCTATCAGATTAGAGCCATAATGGAGAGTAGGTATCTTCCACCCCACCCCACTACCACTATCAGATTAGAGCCATAATGGAGACTAGGTATCTACCACCCCACTACCACTATCAGATTAGAGCCATAAGGGCACTTGGCATCTATCACCCCACTACCACTATCAGATTAGAGCCATAAAGGCACTAGGCATCTACCACCCCACTACCACTATCAGATTAGAGCCATAATGGAGACTAGGTATCTACCACTCCACTACCACTATCAGATTAGAGCCATAAGGGCACTAGGCATCTACCACCCCACTACCACTATCAGATTAGAGCCATAAAGGCACTAGGCATCTACCACCCCACTACCACTATCAGATTAGAGCCATAATGGAGACTAGGTATCTACCACCCCACTACCACTATCAGATTAGAGCCATAATGGAGACTAGGTATCTACCACCCCACTACCACTACCAGATTAGAGCCATAATGGAAACTAGGTATCTACCACTCCACTACCACTATCAGATTAGAGCCATAAGGGCACTAGGCATCTACCACCCCACTACCACTATCAGATTAGAGCCATAATGGAGACTAGGTATCTACCACCCCACTACCACTATCAGATTAGAGCCATAATGGAGACTAGGTATGTACCACCCCACTACCACTACCAGATTAGAGCCATAATGGAAACTAGGTATCTACCACCCCACTACCACTATCAGATTAGAGCCATAATGGAGACTAGGTATCTACCACCCCACTACCACTATCAGATTAGAGCCATAATGGAGACTAGTTATCTACCACCCCACTACCACTATCAGATTAGAGCCATAAGGGCACTAGGCATCTACCACCCCACTACCACTATCAGATTATAGCCATAAAGGCACTAGGCATCTACCACCCCACTTCCACTATTAGATTAGAGCCATAATGGAGACTAGGTATCTATCACCCCACTACCACTATCAGATTAGAGCCATAATGGAGACTAGACATCTACCACTATCAGATTAAAGCCATAAGAGCACTAGACATCTACCACCCCACTACCACTATCAGATTAGAGCCATAATGGAGACTAGGTATCTACCACCCCACTACCTCTATCAGATTAGAGCCATAATGGAGACTAGGTATCTACCACCCCACTACCACTATCAGATTAGAGCCATAATGGAGACTAGGTATCTACCACCCCACTACCACTACCAGATTAGAGCCATAATGGAAACTAGGTATCTACCACTCCACTACCACTATCAGATTAGAGCCATAAGGGCACTAGGCATCTACCACCCCACTACCACTATCAGATTAGAGCCATAAAGGCACTAGGCATTTACCACCCCACTACCACTATCAGATTAGAGCCATAATGGAGACTAGGTATCTACCACCCCACTACCACTATCAGATTAGAGCCATAATGGAGACTAGGTATGTACCACCCCACTACCACTACCAGATTAGAGCCATAATGGAAACTAGGTATCTCCCACCCCACTACCACTATCAGATTAGAACCATAATGGAGACTAGGTATCTACCACCCCACTACCACTATCAGATTAGAGCCATAATGGAGACTAGGTATCTACCACCCCTCTACCTCTATCAGATTAGAGCCATAATGGAGACTAGGTATCTACCACCCCACTACCTCTATCAGATTAGAGCCGTAAGGGCACTAGGCATCTACCACCCCACTACCACTATCAGATTAGAGCCATAACGGAGACTAGACATCTACCACCCCACTACCACTATCAGATTAGAGCCATAAGGGCACTAGGCATCTATCACCCCACTACCACTATCAGATTAGAGCCATAAAGGCACTAGGCATCTACCACCCCACTACCACTATCAGATTAGAGCCATAATGGAGACTAGGTATCTACCACCCCACTACCACTATCAGATTAGAGCCATAATGGAGACTAGGTATGTACCACCCCACTACCACTACCAGATTAGAGCCATAATGGAAACTAGGTATCTCCCACCCCACTACCACTATCAGATTAGAACCATAATGGAGACTAGGTATCTACCACCCCACTACCACTATCAGATTAGAGCCATAATGGAGACTAGGTATCTACCACCCCTCTACCTCTATCAGATTAGAGCCATAATGGAGACTAGGTATCTACCACCCCACTACCTCTATCAGATTAGAGCCGTAAGGGCACTAGGCATCTACCACCCCACTACCACTATCAGATTAGAGCCATAACGGAGACTAGACATCTACCACCCCACTACCACTATCAGATTAGAGCCATAAGGGCACTAGGCATCTATCACCCCACTACCACTATCAGATTAGAGCCATAAAGGCACTAGGCATCTACCACCCCACTACCTCTATCAGATTAGAGCCATAATGGAGACTAGGTATCTCCCACCCCACTACCACTATCAGATTAGAGCCATAAGGGCACTAGGCATCTACCACCCCACTACCTCTATCAGATTAGAGCCATAATGGAGACTAGGTATCTCCCACCCCACTACCACTATCAGATTAGAACCATAATGGAGACTAGGTATCTACCACCCCACTACCACTATCAGATTAGAGCCATAATGGAGACTAGGTATCTACCACCCCTCTACCTCTATCAGATTAGAGCCATAATGGAGACTAGGTATCTACCACCCCACTACCTCTATCAGATTAGAGCCATAAGGGCACTAGGCATCTACCACCCCACTACCACTATCAGATTAGAGCCATAACGGAGACTAGACATCTACCACCCTAATACTACTACCAGATTAGAGCCATAAGGGCACTAGACATCTATCACCCCACTACCACTATCAGATTAGAGCCATAATGGAGACTAGGTATCTACCACCCCACTTCCACTATCAGATTAGAGCCATAAGGGCACTAGGCATCTATCACCCCACTACCACTATCAGATTAGAGCCATAAAGGCACTAGGCATCTACCACCCCACTACCACTATCAGATTAGAGCCATAATGGAGACTAGGTATCTACCACCCCACTACCACTATCAGATTAGAGCCATAAGGACACTAGGCATCTATCACCCCACTACCACTATCAGATTAGAGCCATAAGGGCACTAGGCATCTACCACCCCACTACCACTATCAGATTTGAGCCATAAAGGCACTAGGCATCTACCACCCCACTACCACTATCAGATTAGAGCCATAATGGAGACTAGGTATCTACCACACCACTACCACTACCAGATTAGAGCCATAATGGAGACTAGGTATCTACCACCCGACTACCACTATCAGATTAGAGCCATAATGGAGACTAGGTATCTACCACCCCACTACCACTATCAGATTAGAGCCATAATGGAGACTAGGTATCTACCACCCCACTACCTCTATCAGATTAGAGCCATAATGGAGAGTAGGTATCTTCCACCCCACCCCACTACCACTATCAGATTAGAGCCATAATGGAGACTAGGTATCTACCACCCCACTACCACTATCAGATTAGAGCCATAATGGAAACTAGGTATCTACCACCCCACTACCTCTATCAGATTAGAGCCATAATGGAGAGTAGGTATCTTCCACCCCACCCCACTACCACTATCAGATTAGAGCCATAATGGAGACTAGGTATCTACCACCCCACTACCACTATCAGATTAGAGCCATAAGGGCACTTGGCATCTATCACCCCACTACCACTATCAGATTAGAGCCATAAAGGCACTAGGCATCTACCACCCCACTACCACTATCAGATTAGAGCCATAATGGAGACTAGGTATCTACCACTCCACTACCACTATCAGATTAGAGCCATAAGGGCACTAGGCATCTACCACCCCACTACCACTATCAGATTAGAGCCATAAAGGCACTAGGCATCTACCACCCCACTACCACTATCAGATTAGAGCCATAATGGAGACTAGGTATCTACCACCCCACTACCACTATCAGATTAGAGCCATAATGGAGACTAGGTATCTACCACCCCACTACCACTACCAGATTCGAGCCATAATGGAAACTAGGTATCTACCACTCCACTACCACTATCAGATTAGAGCCATAAGGGCACTAGGCATCTACCACCCCACTACCACTATCAGATTAGAGCCATAATGGAGACTAGGTATCTACCACCCCACTACCACTATCAGATTAGAGCCATAATGGAGACTAGGTATGTACCACCCCACTACCACTACCAGATTAGAGCCATAATGGAAACTAGGTATCTACCACCCCACTACCACTATCAGATTAGAGCCATAATGGAGACTAGGTATCTACCACCCCACTACCACTATCAGATTAGAGCCATAATGGAGACTAGTTATCTACCACCCCACTACCACTATCAGATTAGAGCCATAAGGGCACTAGGCATCTACCACCCCACTACCACTATCAGATTATAGCCATAAAGGCACTAGGCATCTACCACCCCACTTCCACTATTAGATTAGAGCCATAATGGAGACTAGGTATCTATCACCCCACTACCACTATCAGATTAGAGCCATAATGGAGACTAGACATCTACCACTATCAGATTAAAGCCATAAGAGCACTAGACATCTACCACCCCACTACCACTATCAGATTAGAGCCATAATGGAGACTAGGTATCTACCACCCCACTACCTCTATCAGATTAGAGCCATAATGGAGACTAGGTATCTCCCACCCCACTACCACTATCAGATTAGAGCCATAATGGATACTAAGTATCTACCACCCCACTACCACTATCAGATTAGAGCCATAATGGAGACTAGGTATCTACCACCCCTCTACCTCTATAAGATTAGAGCCATAATGGAGACTAGGTATCTACCACCCCACTACCACTATGTGATTAGAGCCATAATGGAGACTAGGTATCTACCACCCCACTTACCACTATCAGATTAGAGCCATAATGGAGACTAGACATCAACCACCCCACTACCACTATCAGATTAGAGCCATAATGGAGACTAGGTATCTACCACCCCACTACCTCTATCAGATTAGAGCCATAAGGGCACTAGGCATCTACCACCCCACTACTACTATCAGATTAGAGCCATAACGGAGACTAGACATCTACCACCCCAATACTACTACCAGATTAGAGCCATAAGGGCACTAGACATCTATCACCCCACTACCACTATCAGATTAGAGCCATAATAGAGACTAGGTATCTACCACCCCACTACCACTATCAGATTAGAGCCATAAGGGCACTAGGCATCTATCACCCCACTACCACTATCAGATTAGAGCCATAAAGGCACTAGGCATCTACCACCCCACAACCACTATCAGTTTAGAGCCATAATGGAGACTAGTTATCTACCACCCCACTACCACTATCAGATTAGAGCCATAAGGGCACTAGGCATCTACCACCCCACTACCTCTATCAGATTAGAGCCATAATGGAGACTAGGTATCTCCCACCCCACTACCACTATCAGATTAGAACCATAATGGAGACTAGGTATCTACCACCCCACTACCACTTTCAGATTAGAGCCATAATGGAGACTAGGTATCTACCACCACTCTACCTCTATCAGATTAGAGCCATAATGGAGACTAGGTATCTACCACCCCACTACCTCTATCAGATTAGAGCCATAATGGCACTAGGCATCTACCACCCCACTACCACTATCAGATTAGAGCCATAACGGAGACTAGACATCTACCACCCCAATACTACTACCAGATTAGAGCCATAAGGGCACTAGACGTCTATCACCCCACTACCACTATCAGATTAGAACCATAATGGAGACTAGGTATCTCCCACCCCACTACCACTATTAGATTATAGCCATAATGGAGACTAGGTATCTACCACCCCTCTACCTCTATCAGATTAGAGCCATAATGGAGACTAGGTATCTACCACCCCACTACCTCTATCAGATTAGAGCCATAAGGGCACTAGGCATCTACCACCCCACTACCACTATCAGATTAGAGCCATAATGGAGACTAGGTGTCTACCACCCCTCTACCTCTATCAGATTAGAGCCATAATGGAGACTAGGTATCTACCACCCCACTACCTCTATCAGATTAGAGCCATAAGGGCACTAGGCATCTACCACCCCACTACTACTATCAGATTAGAGCCATAACGGAGACTAGACATCTACCACCCCAATACTACTACCAGATTAGAGCCATAAGGGCACTAGACATCTATCACCCCACTACCACTATCAGATTAGAGCCATAATAGAGACTAGGTATCTACCACCCCACTACCACTATCAGATTAGAGCCATAAGGGCACTAGGCATCTATCACCCCACTACCACTATCAGATTAGAGCCATAAAGGCACTAGGCATCTACCACCCCACTACCACTATCAGTTTAGAGCCATAATGGAGACTAGTTATCTACCACCCCACTACCACTATCAGATTAGAGCCATAAGGGCACTAGGCATCTACCACCCCACTACCTCTATCAGATTAGAGCCATAATGGAGACTAGGTATCTCCCACCCCACTACCACTATCAGATTAGAACCATAATGGAGACTAGGTATCTACCACCCCACTACCACTATCAGATTAGAGCCATAATGGAGACTAGGTATCTACCACCCCTCTACCTCTATCAGATTAGAGCCATAATGGAGACTAGGTATCTACCACCCCACTACCTCTATCAGATTAGAGCCATAATGGCACTAGGCATCTACCACCCCACTACCACTATCAGATTAGAGCCATAACGGAGACTAGACATCTACCACCCCAATACTACTACCAGATTAGAGCCATAAGGGCACTAGACGTCTATCACCCCACTACCACTATCAGATTAGAGCCATAATGGAGACTAGGTATCTACCACCCCACTACCACTATCAGATTAGAGCCATAAGGGCACTAGGCATCTATCACCCCACTACCACTATCAGATTAGAGCCATAAAGGCACTAGGCATCTACCACCCCACTACCACTATCAGATTAGAGCCATAATGGAGACTAGGTATCTACCACCCCACTACCACTATCAGATTAGAGCCATAAGGGCACTAGGCATCTATCACCCCACTACCACTATCAGATTAGAGCCATAAAGGCACTAGGCATCTACCACCCCACTACCACTATCAGATTAGAGCCATAATGGAGACTAGGTATCTACCACCCGACTACCACTATCAGATTAGAGCCATAATGGAGACTAGGTATCTACCACCCCACTACCACTATCAGATTAGAGCCATAATGGAGACTAGGTATCTACCACCCCACTACCACTATCAGATTAGAGCAATAAAGGCACTAGGCATCTACCACCCCACTACCACTATCAGTTTAGAGCCATAATGGAGACTAGTTATCTACCACCCCACTACCACTATCAGATTAGAGCCATAAGGGCACTAGGCATCTACCACCCCACTACCTCTATCAGATTAGAGCCATAATGGAGACTAGGTATCTCCCACCCCACTACCACTATCAGATTAGAACCATAATGGAGACTAGGTATCTACCACCCCACTACCACTATCAGATTAGAGCCATAATGGAGACTAGGTATCTACCACCCCTCTACCTCTATCAGATTAGAGCCATAATGGAGACTAGGTATCTACCACCCCACTACCTCTATCAGATTAGAGCCATAAGGGCACTAGGCATCTACCACCCCACTACCACTATCAGATTAGAGCCATAACGGAGACTAGACATCTACCACCCCAATACTACTACCAGATTAGAGCCATAAGGGCACTAGACATCTATCACCCCACTACCACTATCAGATTAGAGCCATAATGGAGACTAGGTATCTACCACCCCACTACCACTATCAGATTAGAGCCATAAGGGCACTAGGCATCTATCACCCCACTACCACTATCAGATTAGAGCCATAAAGGCACTAGGCATCTACCACCCCACTACCACTATCAGATTAGAGCCATAATGGAGACTAGGTATCTACCACCCCACTACCACTATCAGATTAGAGCCATAAGGGCACTAGGCATCTATCACCCCACTACAACTATCAGATTAGAGCCATAAAGGCACTAGGCATCTACCACCCCACTACCACTATCAGATTAGAGCCATAATGGAGACTAGGTATCTACCACCCGACTACCACTATCAGATTAGAGCCATAATGGAGACTAGGTATCTACCACCCCACTACCACTATCAGATTAGAGCCATAATGGAGACTAGGTATCTACCACCCCACTACCACTATCAGATTAGAGCAATAAAGGCACTAGGCATCTACCACCCCACTACCACTATCAGATTAGAGCCATAATGGAGACTAGACATCAACCACCCCACTACGGCTATCATATTAGAGCCATAAGGGCACTAGGCATCTACCACCCCACCACCTCTATCAGATTAGAGCCATAATGGAGACTAGGTATCTCCCACCCCACTACTACTATTAGATTAGAGCCATAATGGAGACTAGGTATCTACCACCCCTCTACCTCTATCAGATTAGAGCCATAATGGAGACTAGGTATCTACCACCCCACTACCTCTATCAGATTAGAGCCATAAGGGCACTAGGCATCTACCACCCCACTACCACTATCAGATTAGAGCCATAATGGAGACTAGGTATCTACCACCCCACTACCACTATCAGATTAGAGCCATAACGGAGACTAGACATCTACCACCCCAATACTACTACCAGATTAGAGCCATAAGGGCACTAGACATCTTCCACCCCACTACCACTATCAGATTAGAGCCATAAGGGAGATTAGTCATTTACCACGCCACTACCTCTATCAGATTAGACCCATAATGGAGACTAGTCATTTACCACCCCACTACCTCTATCAGATTAGAGCCATAATGGAGACTAGGTATCTACCACACCACTACCACTACCAGATTAGAGCCATAATGGAGACTAGGTATCTACCACACCACTACCACTACCAGATTAGAGCCATACTGGAGACAAGGTATCTACCACCCCACTACCACTATCAGATTAGAGCCATAAGGGCACTAGGCATCTACCACCCCACTACCACTATCAGATTAGAGCCATAATTGAGAAAAGATTTCTGCCACCCCTCTACCACTACCAGATTAGAGCCATAATGGAGACTAGGTATCTACCACCCCACTACCACTATCAGATTAGAGCCATAATGGAGACTAGACATCTACCACTATCAGATTAAAGCCATAAGAGCACTAGACATCTACCACCCCACTACCACTATCAGATTAGAGCCATAATGGAGACTAGGTATCTACCACCCCACTACCACTATCAGATTAGAGCCATAAGGGCACTTGGCATCTATCACCCCACTACCACTATCAGATTAGAGCCATAAAGGCACTAGGCATCTACCACCCCACTACCACTATCAGATTAGAGCCATAATGGAGACTAGGTATCTACCACTCCACTACCACTATCAGATTAGAGCCATAAGGGCACTAGGCATCTACCACCCCACTACCACTATCAGATTAGAGCCATAAAGGCACTAGGCATCTACCACCCCACTACCACTATCAGATTAGAGCCATAATGGAGACTAGGTATCTACCACCCCACTACCACTATCAGATTAGAGCCATAATGGAGACTAGGTATCTACCACCCCACTACCACTACCAGATTAGAGCCATAATGGAAACTAGGTATCTACCACTCCACTACCACTATCAGATTAGAGCCATAAGGGCACTAGGCATCTACCACCCCACTACCACTATCAGATTAGAGCCATAAAGGCACTAGGCATCTACCACCCCACTACCACTATCAGATTAGAGCCATAATGGAGACTAGGTATCTACCACCCCACTACCACTATCAGATTAGAGCCATAATGGAGACTAGGTATGTACCACCCCACTACCACTACCAGATTAGAGCCATAATGGAAACTAGGTATCTACCACCCCACTACCACTATCAGATTAGAGCCATAATGGAGACTAGGTATCTACCACCCCACTACCACTATCAGATTAGAGCCATAATGGAGACTAGTTATCTACCACCCCACTACCACTATCAGATTAGAGCCATAAGGGCACTAGGCATCTACCACCCCACTACCACTATCAGATTAGAGCCATAAAGGCACTAGGCATCTACCACCCCACTTCCACTATTAGATTAGAGCCATAATGGAGACTAGGTATCTATCACCCCACTACCACTATCAGATTAGAGCCATAATGGAGACTAGGTATCTACCACCCCTCTACCTCTATAAGATTAGAGCCATAATGGAGACTAGGTATCTACCACCCCACTACCACTATGTGATTAGAGCCATAATGGAGACTAGGTATCTACCACCCCACTACCTCTATCAGATTAGAGCCATAAGGGCACTAGGCATCTACCACCCCACTACCACTATCAGATTAGAGCCATAACGGAGACTAGACATCTACCACCCCAATACTACTACCAGATTAGAGCCATAAGGGCACTAGACATCTATCACCCCACTACCACTATCAGATTAGAGCCATAATGGAGACTAGGTATCTACCACCCCACTACCACTATCAGATTAGAGCCGTAAGTGCACTAGGCATCTATCACCCCACTACCACTATCAGATTAGAGCCATAAAGGCACTAGGCATCTACCACCCCACTACCACTATCAGTTTAGAACCATAATGGAGACTAGTTATCTACCACCCCACTACCACTATCAGATTAGAGCCATAAGGGCACTAGGCATCTACCACCCCACTACCTCTATCAGATTAGAGCCATAATGGAGACTAGGTATCTCCCACCCCACTACCACTATCAGATTAGAACCATAATGGAGACTAGGTATCTACCACCCCACTACCACTATCAGATTAGAGCCATAATGGAGACTAGGTATCTACCACCCCACTACCACTATCAGATTAGAGCCATAATGGAGACTAGGCATCTACCACCCCACTACCTCTATCAGATTAGAGCCATAATGGAGACTAGGTATCTACCACCCCACTACCACTATCAGATTAGAGCCATAAGGGCACTAGGCATCTATCACCCCACTACCACTATCAGATTAGAGCCATAAAGGCACTAGGCATCTACCACCCCACTACCACTATCAGATTAGAGCCATAATGGAGACTAGGTATCTACCACCCGACTACCACTAGCAGATTAGAGCCATAATGGAGACTAGGTATCTACCACCCCACTACCACTATCAGATTAGAGCCATAATGGAGACTAGGTATCTACCACCCCACTACCACTATCAGATTAGAGCAATAAAGGCACTAGGCATCTACCACCCCACTACCACTATCAGTTTAGAGCCATAATGGAGACTAGTTATCTACCACCCCACTACCACTATCAGATTAGAGCCATAAGGGCACTAGGCATCTACCACCCCACTACCTCTATCAGATTAGAGCCATAATGGAGACTAGGTATCTCCCACCCCACTACCACTATCAGATTAGAACCATAATGGAGACTAGGTATCTACCACCCCACTACCACTATCAGATTAGAGCCATAATGGAGACTAGGTATCTACCACCCCTCTACCTCTATCAGATTAGAGCCATAATGGAGACTAGGTATCTACCACCCCACTACCTCTATCAGATTAGAGCCATAAGGGCACTAGGCATCTACCACCCCACTACCACTATCAGATTAGAGCCATAACGGAGACTAGACATCTACCACCCCAATACTACTACCAGATTAGAGCCATAAGGGCACTAGACATCTATCACCCCACTACCACTATCAGATTAGAGCCATAATGGAGACTAGGTATCTACCACCCCACTACCACTATCAGATTAGAGCCATAAGGGCACTAGGCATCTATCACCCCACTACCACTATCAGATTAGAGCCATAAAGGCACTAGGCATCTACCACCCCACTACCACTATCAGATTAGAGCCATAATGGAGACTAGGTATCTACCACCCCACTACCACTATCAGATTAGAGCCATAAGGGCACTAGGCATCTATCACCCCACTACCACTATCAGATTAGAGCCATAAAGGCACTAGGCATCTACCACCCCACTACCACTATCAGATTAGAGCCATAATGGAGACTAGGTATCTACCACCCGACTACCACTATCAGATTAGAGCCATAATGGAGACTAGGTATCTACCACCCCACTACCACTATCAGATTAGAGCCATAATGGAGACTAGGTATCTACCACCCCACTACCACTATCAGATTAGAGCAATAAAGGCACTAGGCATCTACCACCCCACTACCACTATCAGATTAGAGCCATAATGGAGACTAGACATCAACCACCCCACTACGGCTATCATATTAGAGCCATAAGGGCACTAGGCATCTACCACCCCACCACCTCTATCAGATTAGAGCCATAATGGAGACTAGGTATCTCCCACCCCACTACCACTATTAGATTAGAGCCATAATGGAGACTAGGTATCTACCACCCCTCTACCTCTATCAGATTAGAGCCATAATGGAGACTAGGTATCTACCACCCCACTACCTCTATCAGATTAGAGCCATAAGGGCACTAGGCATCTACCACCCCACTACCACTATCAGATTAGAGCCATAATGGAGACTAGGTATCTACCACCCCACTACCACTATCAGATTAGAGCCATAACGGAGACTAGACATCTACCACCCCAATACTACTACCAGATTAGAGCCATAAGGGCACTAGACATCTTCCACCCCACTACCACTATCAGATTAGAGCCATAAGGGAGATTAGTCATTTACCACGCCACTACCTCTATCAGATTAGACCCATAATGGAGACTAGTCATTTACCACCCCACTACCTCTATCAGATTAGAGCCATAATGGAGACTAGGTATCTACCACACCACTACCACTACCAGATTAGAGCCATAATGGAGACTAGGTATCTACCACACCACTACCACTACCAGATTAGAGCCATACTGGAGACAAGGTATCTACCACCCCACTACCACTATCAGATTAGAGCCATAAGGGCACTAGGCATCTACCACCCCACTACCACTATCAGATCAGAGCCATAATTGAGAAAAGATTTCTGCCACCCCTCTACCACTACCAGATTAGAGCCATAATGGAGACTAGGTATCTACCACCCCACTACCACTATCAGATTAGAGCCATAATGGAGACTAGACATCTACCACTATCAGATTAAAGCCATAAGAGCACTAGACATCTACCACCCCACTACCACTATCAGATTAGAGCCATAATGGAGACTAGGTATCTACCACCCCACTACCACTATCAGATTAGAGCCATAAGGGCACTTGGCATCTATCCCCCCACTACCACTATCAGATTAGAGCCATAAAGGCACTAGGCATCTACCACCCCACTACCACTATCAGATTAGAGCCATAATGGAGACTAGGTATCTACCACTCCACTACCACTATCAGATTAGAGCCATAAGGGCACTAGGCATCTACCACCCCACTACCACTATCAGATTAGAGCCATAAAGGCACTAGGCATCTACCACCCCACTACCACTATCAGATTAGAGCCATAATGGAGACTAGGTATCTACCACCCCACTACCACTATCAGATTAGAGCCATAATGGAGACTAGGTATCTACCACCCCACTACCACTACCAGATTAGAGCCATAATGGAAACTAGGTATCTACCACTCCACTACCACTATCAGATTAGAGCCATAAGGGCACTAGGCATCTACCACCCCACTACCACTATCAGATTAGAGCCATAAAGGCACTAGGCATCTACCACCCCACTACCACTATCAGATTAGAGCCATAATGGAGACTAGGTATCTACCACCCCACTACCACTATCAGATTAGAGCCATAATGGAGACTAGGTATGTACCACCCCACTACCACTACCAGATTAGAGCCATAATGGAAACTAGGTATCTACCACCCCACTACCACTATCAGATTAGAGCCATAATGGAGACTAGGTATCTACCACCCCACTACCACTATCAGATTAGAGCCATAATGGAGACTAGTTATCTACCACCCCACTACCACTATCAGATTAGAGCCATAAGGGCACTAGGCATCTACCACCCCACTACCACTATCAGATTAGAGCCATAAAGGCACTAGGCATCTACCACCCCACTTCCACTATTAGATTAGAGCCATAATGGAGACTAGGTATCTATCACCCCACTACCACTATCAGATTAGAGCCATAATGGAGACTAGACATCTACCACTATCAGATTAGAGCCATAATGGAGACTAGGTATCTACCACCCCTCTACCTCTATAAGATTAGAGCCATAATGGAGACTAGGTATCTACCACCCCACTACCACTATGTGATTAGAGCCATAATGGAGACTAGGTATCTACCACCCCACTACCTCTATCAGATTAGAGCCATAAGGGCACTAGGCATCTACCACCCCACTACCACTATCAGATTAGAGCCATAACGGAGACTAGACATCTACCACCCCAATACTACTACCAGATTAGAGCCATAAGGGCACTAGACGTCTATCACCCCACTACCACTATCAGATTAGAGCCATAATGGAGACTAGGTATCTACCACCCCACTACCACTATCAGATTAGAGCCGTAAGTGCACTAGGCATCTATCACCCCACTACCACTATCAGATTAGAGCCATAAAGGCACTAGGCATCTACCACCCCACTACCACTATCAGTTTAGAACCATAATGGAGACTAGTTATCTACCACCCCACTACCACTATCAGATTAGAGCCATAAGGGCACTAGGCATCTACCACCCCACTACCTCTATCAGATTAGAGCCATAATGGAGACTAGGTATCTCCCACCCCACTACCACTATCAGATTAGAACCATAATGGAGACTAGGTATCTACCACCCCACTACCACTATCAGATTAGAGCCATAATGGAGACTAGGTATCTACCACCCCTCTACCTCTATCAGATTAGAGCCATAATGGAGACTAGGTATCTACCACCCCACTACCTCTATCAGATTAGAGCCATAAGGGCACTAGGCATCTACCACCCCACTACCACTATCAGATTAGAGCCATAACGGAGACTAGACATCTACCACCCCAATACTACTACCAGATTAGAGCCATAAGGGCACTAGACATCTATCACCCCACTACCACTATCAGATTAGAGCCATAATGGAGACTAGGTATCTACCACCCCACTACCACTATCAGATTAGAGCCATAAGGGCACTAGGCATCTATCACCCCACTACCACTATCAGATTAGAGCCATAAAGGCACTAGGCATCTACCACCCCACTACCACTATCAGATTAGAGCCATAATGGAGACTAGGTATCTACCACCCCACTACCACTATCAGATTAGAGCCATAAGGGCACTAGGCATCTATCACCCCACTACCACTATCAGATTAGAGCCATAAAGGCACTAGACATCTACCACCCCACTACCACTATCAGATTAGAGCCATAATGGAGACTAGGTATCTACCACCCGACTACCACTATCAGATTAGAGCCATAATGGAGACTAGGTATCTACCACCCCACTACCACTATCAGATTAGAGCGATAATGGAGACTAGGTATCTACCACCCCACTACCACTGTCAGATTAGAGCATAAAAAGGCACTAGGCATCTACCACCCCACTACCACTATCAGATTAGAGCCATAATGGAGACTAGACATCAACCACCCCACTACGGCTATCATATTAGAGCCATAAGGGCACTAGGCATCTACCACCCCACCTCCTCTATCAGATTAGAGCCATAATGGAGACTAGGTATCTCCCACCCCACTACCACTATTAGATTAGAGCCATAATGGAGACTAGGTATCTACCACCCCTCTACCTCTATCAGATTAGAGCCATAATGGAGACTAGGTATCTCCCACCCCTCTACCTCTATCAGATTAGAGCCATAATGGAGACTAGGTATCTACCACCCCACTACCTCTATCAGATTAGAGCCATAAGGGCACTAGGCATCTACCACCCCACTACCACTATCAGATTAGAGCCATAACGGAGACTAGACATCTACCACCCCAATACTACTACCAGATTAGAGCCATAAGGGCACTAGACATCTATCACCCCACTACCACTATCAGATTAGAGCCATAATGGAGACTAGGTATCTACCACCCCACTACCACTATCAGATTAGAGCCATAAGGGCACTAGGCATCTATCACCCCACTACCACTATCAGATTAGAGCCATAAAGGCACTAGGCATCTACCACCCCACTACCACTATCAGATTAGAGCCATAATGGAGACTAGGTATCTACCACCCCACTACCACTATCAGATTAGAGCCATAAGGGCACTAGGCATCTATCACCCCACTACCACTATCAGATTAGAGCCATAAAGGCACTAGACATCTACCACCCCACTACCACTATCAGATTAGAGCCATAATGGAGACTAGGTATCTACCACCCGACTACCACTATCAGATTAGAGCCATAATGGAGACTAGGTATCTACCACCCCACTACCACTATCAGATTAGAGCGATAATGGAGACTAGGTATCTACCACCCCACTACCACTGTCAGATTAGAGCATAAAAAGGCACTAGGCATCTACCACCCCACTACCACTATCAGATTAGAGCCATAATGGAGACTAGACATCAACCACCCCACTACGGCTATCATATTAGAGCCATAAGGGCACTAGGCATCTACCACCCCACCACCTCTATCAGATTAGAGCCATAATGGAGACTAGGTATCTCCCACCCCACTACCACTATTAGATTAGAGCCATAATGGAGACTAGGTATCTACCACCCCTCTACCTCTATCAGATTAGAGCCATAATGGAGACTAGGTATCTACCACCCCACTACCACTATCAGATTAGAGCAATAAAGGCACTAGGCATCTACCACCCCACTACCACTATCAGATTAGAGCCATAATGGAGACTAGACATCAACCACCCCACTACCGCTATCATATTTTAGCCATAAGGGCACTAGGCATCTACCACCCCACCACCTCTATCAGATTAGAGCCATAATGGAGACTAGGTATCTCCCACCCCACTACCACTATTAGATTATAGCCATAATGGAGACTAGGTATCTACCACCCCTCTACCTCTATCAGATTAGAGCCATAATGGAGACTAGGTATCTACCACCCCACTACCACTATCAGATTAGAGCCGTAAGTGCACTAGGCATCTATCACCCCACTACCACTATCAGATTAGAGCCATAAAGGCACTAGGCATCTACCACCCCACTACCACTATCAGTTTAGAGCCATAATGGAGACTAGTTATCTACCACCCCACTACCACTATCAGATTAGAGCCATAAGGGCACTAGGCATCTACCACCCCACTACCTCTATCAGATTAGAGCCATAATGGAGACTAGGTATCTCCCACCCCACTACCACTATCAGATTAGAACCATAATGGAGACTAGGTATCTACCACCCCACTACCACTATCAGATTAGAGCCATAATGGAGACTAGGTATCTAACACCCCTCTACCTCTATCAGATTAGAGCCATAATGGAGACTAGGTATCTACCACCCCACTACCTCTATCAGATTAGAGCCATAAGGGCACTAGGCATCGACCACCCCACTACCACTATCAGATTAGAGCCATAACGGAGACTAGACATCTACCACCCCAATACTACTACCAGATTAGAGCCATAAGGGCACTAGACATCTATCACCCCACTACCACTATCAGATTAGAGCCATAATGGAGACTAGGTATCTACCACCCCACTACCACTATCAGATTACAGCCATAAGGGCACTAGGCATCTATCACCCCACTACCACTATCAGATTAGAGCCATAAAGGCACTAGGCATCTACCACCCCACTACCACTATCAGATTAGAGCCATAATGGAGACTAGGTATCTACCACCCCACTACCACTATCAGATTAGAGCCATAAGGGCACTAGGCATCTATCACCCCACTACCACTATCAGATTAGAGCCATAAAGGCACTAGACATCTACCACCCCACTACCACTATCAGATTAGAGCCATAATGGAGACTAGGTATCTACCACCCGACTACCACTATCAGATTAGAGCCATAATGGAGACTAGGTATCTACCACCCCACTACCACCATCAGATTAGAGCGATAATGGAGACTAGGTATCTACCACCCCACTACCACTGTCAGATTAGAGCATAAAAAGGCACTAGGCATCTACCACCCCACTACCACTATCAGATTAGAGCCATAATGGAGACTAGACATCAACCACCCCACTACGGCTATCATATTAGAGCCATAAGGGCACTAGGCATCTACCACCCCACCACCTCTATCAGATTAGAGCCATAATGGAGACTAGGTATCTCCCACCCCACTACCACTATTAGATTAGAGCCATAATGGAGACTAGGTATCTACCACCCCTCTACCTCTATCAGATTAGAGCCATAATGGAGACTAGGTATCTACCACCCCACTACCTCTATCAGATTAGAGCCATAAGGGCACTAGGCATCTACCACCCCACTACCACTATCAGATTAGAGCCATAATGGAGACTAGGTATCTACCACCCCACTACCACTATCAGATTAGAGCCATAACGGAGACTAGACATCTACCACCCCAATACTACTACCAGATTAGAGCCATAAGGGCACTAGACATCTTCCACCCCACTACCACTATCAGATTAGAGCCATAAGGGAGATTAGTCATTTACCACGCCACTACCTCTATCAGATTAGAGCCATAATGGAGACTAGTCATTTACCACCCCACTACCTCTATCAGATTAGAGCCATAATGGAGACTAGGTATCTACCACCCCACTACCACTACCAGATTAGAGCCATAATGGAGACTAGGTATCTACCACACCACTACCACTACCAGATTAGAGCCATACTGGAGACAAGGTATCTACCACCGCACTACCACTATCAGATTAGAGCCATAAGGGCACTAGGCATCTACCACCCCACTACCACTATCAGATTAAAGCCATAATGGAGAATAGGTATAAAACACCCCACTACCACTATCAGATTAGAGCCATAATTGAGAAAAGGTTTCTGCCACCCCTCTACCACTACCAGATTAGAGCCATAATGGAGACTAGGTATCTACCACCCCACTACCACTATCAGATTAGAGCCATAATGGAGACTAGACATCTACCACTATCAGATTAAAGCCATAAGAGCACTAGACATCTACCACCCCACTACCACTATCAGATTAGAGCCATAATGGAGACTAGGTATCTACCACCCCACTACCTCTATCAGATTAGAGCCATAATGGAGACTAGGTATCTCCCACCCCACTACCACTATCAGATTAGAGCCATAATGGAGACTAGGTATCTACCACCCCACTACCACTATCAGATTAGAGCCATAATGGAGACTAGGTATCTACCACCCCTCTACCTCTATAAGATTAGAGCCATAATGGAGACTAGGTATCTACCACCCCACTACCACTATGTGATTAGAGCCATAATGGAGACTAGGTATCTACCACCCCACTTACCACTATCAGATTAGAGCCATAATGGAGACTAGACATCAACCACCCCACTACCACTATCAGATTAGAGCCATAATGGAGACTAGGTATCTACCACCCCACTACCACTATCAGATTAGAGCAATAAAGGCACTAGGCATCTACCACCCCACTACCACTATCAGATTAGAGCCATAATGGAGACTAGACATCAACCACCCCACTACCGCTATCATATTAGAGCCATAAGGGCACTACGCATCTACCACCCCACCACCTCTATCAGATTAGAGCCATAATGGAGACTAGGTATCTCCCACCCCACTACCACTATTAGATTATAGCCATAATGGAGACTAGGTATCTACCACCCCACTACCTCTATCAGATTAGAGCCATAAGGGCACTAGGCATCGACCACCCCACTACCACTATCAGATTAGAGCCATAACGGAGACTAGACATCTACCACCCCAATACTACTACCAGATTAGAGCCATAAGGGCACTAGACATCTATCACCCCACTACCACTATCAGATTAGAGCCATAATGGAGACTAGGTATCTACCACCCCACTACCACTATCAGATTACAGCCATAAGGGCACTAGGCATCTATCACCCCACTACCACTATCAGATTAGAGCCATAAAGGCACTAGGCATCTACCACCCCACTACCACTATCAGATTAGAGCCATAATGGAGACTAGGTATCTACCACCCCACTACCACTATCAGATTAGAGCCATAAGGGCACTAGGCATCTATCACCCCACTACCACTATCAGATTAGAGCCATAAAGGCACTAGACATCTACCACCCCACTACCACTATCAGATTAGAGCCATAATGGAGACTAGGTATCTACCACCCGACTACCACTATCAGATTAGAGCCATAATGGAGACTAGGTATCTACCACCCCACTACCACCATCAGATTAGAGCGATAATGGAGACTAGGTATCTACCACCCCACTACCACTGTCAGATTAGAGCATAAAAAGGCACTAGGCATCTACCACCCCACTACCACTATCAGATTAGAGCCATAATGGAGACTAGACATCAACCACCCCACTACGGCTATCATATTAGAGCCATAAGGGCACTAGGCATCTACCACCCCACCACCTCTATCAGATTAGAGCCATAATGGAGACTAGGTATCTCCCACCCCACTACCACTATTAGATTAGAGCCATAATGGAGACTAGGTATCTACCACCCCTCTACCTCTATCAGATTAGAGCCATAATGGAGACTAGGTATCTACCACCCCACTACCTCTATCAGATTAGAGCCATAAGGGCACTAGGCATCTACCACCCCACTACCACTATCAGATTAGAGCCATAATGGAGACTAGGTATCTACCACCCCACTACCACTATCAGATTAGAGCCATAACGGAGACTAGACATCTACCACCCCAATACTACTACCAGATTAGAGCCATAAGGGCACTAGACATCTTCCACCCCACTACCACTATCAGATTAGAGCCATAAGGGAGATTAGTCATTTACCACGCCACTACCTCTATCAGATTAGAGCCATAATGGAGACTAGTCATTTACCACCCCACTACCTCTATCAGATTAGAGCCATAATGGAGACTAGGTATCTACCACCCCACTACCACTACCAGATTAGAGCCATAATGGAGACTAGGTATCTACCACACCACTACCACTACCAGATTAGAGCCATACTGGAGACAAGGTATCTACCACCGCACTACCACTATCAGATTAGAGCCATAAGGGCACTAGGCATCTACCACCCCACTACCACTATCAGATTAAAGCCATAATGGAGAATAGGTATAAAACACCCCACTACCACTATCAGATTAGAGCCATAATTGAGAAAAGGTTTCTGCCACCCCTCTACCACTACCAGATTAGAGCCATAATGGAGACTAGGTATCTACCACCCCACTACCACTATCAGATTAGAGCCATAATGGAGACTAGACATCTACCACTATCAGATTAAAGCCATAAGAGCACTAGACATCTACCACCCCACTACCACTATCAGATTAGAGCCATAATGGAGACTAGGTATCTACCACCCCACTACCTCTATCAGATTAGAGCCATAATGGAGACTAGGTATCTCCCACCCCACTACCACTATCAGATTAGAGCCATAATGGAGACTAGGTATCTACCACCCCACTACCACTATCAGATTAGAGCCATAATGGAGACTAGGTATCTACCACCCCTCTACCTCTATAAGATTAGAGCCATAATGGAGACTAGGTATCTACCACCCCACTACCACTATGTGATTAGAGCCATAATGGAGACTAGGTATCTACCACCCCACTTACCACTATCAGATTAGAGCCATAATGGAGACTAGACATCAACCACCCCACTACCACTATCAGATTAGAGCCATAATGGAGACTAGGTATCTACCACCCCACTACCACTATCAGATTAGAGCAATAAAGGCACTAGGCATCTACCACCCCACTACCACTATCAGATTAGAGCCATAATGGAGACTAGACATCAACCACCCCACTACCGCTATCATATTAGAGCCATAAGGGCACTACGCATCTACCACCCCACCACCTCTATCAGATTAGAGCCATAATGGAGACTAGGTATCTCCCACCCCACTACCACTATTAGATTATAGCCATAATGGAGACTAGGTATCTACCACCCCTCTACCTCTATCAGATTAGAGCCATAATGGAGACTAGGTATCTACCACCCCACTACCTCTATCAGATTAGAGCCATAAGGGCACTAGGCATCTACCACCCCACTACCACTATCAGATTAGAGCCATAATGGAGACTAGGTATCTACCACCCCTCTACCTCTATCAGATTAGAGCCATAAGGGCACTAGGCATCTACCACCCCACTACCACTATAAGATTAGAGCCATAACGGAGACTAGACATCTACCACCCCAATACTACTACCAGATTAGAGCCATAAGGGCACTAGACATCTATCACCCCACTACCACTATCAGATTAGAGCCATAATGGAGACTAGGTATCTACCACCCCACTACCACTATCAGATTAGAGCCATAAGGGCACTAGGCATCTATCACCCCACTACCACTATCAGATTAGAGCCATAAAGGCACTAGGCATCTACCACCCCACTACCACTATCAGTTTAGAGCCATAATGGAGACTAGTTATCTACCACCCCACTACCACTATCAGATTAGAGCCATAAGGGCACTAGGCATCTACCACCCCACTACCTCTATCAGATTAGAGCCATAATGGAGACTAGGTATCTCCCACCCCACTACCACTATCAGATTAGAGCCATAACGGAGACTAGACATCTACCACCCCAATACTACTACCAGATTAGAGCCATAAGGGCACTAGACATCTATCACCCCACTACCACTATCAGATTAGAGCCATAATGGAGACTAGGTATCTACCACCCCACTACCACTATCAGATTAGAGCCATAAGGGCACTAGGCATCTATCACCCCACTACCACTATCAGATTAGAGCCATAAAGGCACTAGGCATCTACCACCCCAATACCACTATCAGATTAGAGCCATAATGGAGACTAGGTATCTACCACCCGACTACCACTATCAGATTAGAGCCATAATGGAGACTAGGTATCTACCACCCCACTACCACTATCAGATTAGAGCCATAATGGTTACTAAACATCAACCACCCCACTACGGCTATCATATTAGAGCCATAAGGGCACTAGGCATCTACCACCCCACCACCTCTATCAGATTAGAGCCATAATGGAGACTAGGTATCTCCCACCCCACTACCACTATTAGATTAGAGCCATAATGGAGACTAGGTATCTACCACCCCTCTACCTCTATCAGATTAGAGCCATAATGGAGACTAGGTATCTACCACCCCACTACCTCTATCAGATTAGAGCCATAAGGGCACTAGGCATCTACCACCCCACTACCACTATCAGATTAGAGCCATAATGGAGACTAGGTATCTACCACCCCACTACCACTATCAGATTAGAGCCATAACGGAGACTAGACATCTACCACCCCAATACTACTACCAGATTAGAGCCATAAGGGCACTAGACATCTTCCACCCCACTACCACTATCAGATTAGAGCCATAAGGGAGATTAGTCATTTACCACGCCACTACCTCTATCAGATTAGAGCCATAATGGAGACAAGTCATTTACCACCCCACTACCTCTATCAGATTAGAGCCATAATGGAGACTAGGTATCTACCACCCCACTACCACTACCAGATTAGAGCCATAATGGAGACTAGGTATCTACCACACCACTACCACTACCAGATTAGAGCCATAATGGAGACAAGGTATCTACCACCCCACTACCACTATCAGATTAGAGCCATAAGGGCACTAGGCATCTACCACCCCACTACCACTATCAGATTAAAGCCATAATGGAGAATAGGTATAAAACACCCCACTACCACTATCAGATTAGAGCCATAATTGAGAAAAGGTTTCTGCCACCCCTCTACCACTACCAGATTAGAGCCATAATGGAGACTAGGTATCTACCACCCCACTACCACTATCAGATTAGAGCCATAATGGAGACTAGGTATCTACCACCCCACTACCACTATCAGATTAGAGCCATAATGGAGACTAGGTATGTACCACCCCACTACCACTACCAGATTAGAGCCATAATGGAAACTAGGTATCTACCACCCCACTACCACTATCAGATTAGAGCCATAATGGAGACTAGGTATCTACCACCCGACTACCACTATCAGATTAGAGCCATAATGGAGACTAGGTATCTACCACCCCACTACCACTACCAAATTAGAGCCATAATGGATACTAGGTATCTACCACCCCACTACCACTATCAGATTAGAGCCATAACGGAGACTAGGTATCTACCACCCCACTACCTCTAACAGATTAGAGCCATAATGGAGAGTAGGTATCTTCCACCCCACTACAACTATCAGTTTAGAGCCATAGTGGAGACTAGGTATCTACCACCCCACTACCACTACCAGAGTAGAGCCATAATGGAGACTAGGTATAAACAACCTCACTACCACTATCAGATTAGAGCCATAAAGGCACTAGGCATCTACCACCCCACTACCACTATCAGATTAGAGCCATAATGGAGACTAGACATCAACCACCCCACTACCGCTATCATATTAGAGCCATAAGGGCACTAGGCATCTACCACCCCACTACCTCTATCAGATTAGAGCCATAATGGAGACTAGGTATCTCCCACCCCACTACCACTATCAGATTAGAACCATAATGGAGACTAGGTATCTACCACCCCTCTACCTCTATCAGATTAGAGCCATAATGGAGACTAGGTATCTACCACCCCACTACCTCTATCAGATTAGAGCCATAAGGGCACTAGGCATCTACCACCCCACTACCACTATCAGATTAGAGCCATAACGGAGACTAGACATCTACCACCCCAATACTACTACCAGATTAGAGCCATAAGGGCACTAGACATCTATCACCCCACTACCACTATCAGACTAGAGCCATAATGGAGACTAGGTATCTACCACCCCACTACCACTATCAGATTAGAGCCATAAGGGCACTAGGCATCTATCACCCCACTACCACTATCAGATTAGAGCCATAAAGGCACTAGGCATCTACCACCCCACTACCACTATCAGATTAGAGCCATAATGGAGACTAGGTATCTACCACCCCACTACCACTATCAGATTAGAGCCATAAGGGCACTAGGCATCTATCACCCCACTACCACTATCAGATTAGAGCCATAAAGGCACTAGGCATCTACCACCCCACTACCACTATCAGATGAGAGCCATAAAGGAGACTAGGTATCTACCACACCACTACCACTACCAGATTAGAGCCATAATGGAGACTAGGTATCTACCACCCGACTACCACTATCAGATTAGAGCCATAATGGAGACTAGGTATCTACCACCCCACTACCACTATCAGATTAGAGCCATAATGGAGACTAGGTATCTACCACCCCACTACCTCTATCAGATTAGAGCCAAAATGGAGAGTAGGTATCTTCCACCCCACCCCGCTACCACTATCAGATTAGAGCCATAATGGAGACAAGGTATCTACCACCCCACTACCACTATCAGATTAGAGCCATAATGGAGACTAGGTATCTACCACCCCTCTACCACTACCAGATTAGAGCCATAATGGAGACAAGGTATCTACCACCCCACTACCACTATCAGATTAGAGCCATAAGGGCACTTGGCATCTATCACCCCACTACCACTATCAGATTAGAGCCATAAAGGCACTAGGCAGCTACCACCCCACTACCACTATCAGATTAGAGCCATAATGGAGACTAGGTATCTACCACTCCACTACCACTATCAGAATAGAGCCATAAGGGCACTAGGCATCTACCACCCCACTACCACTATCAGATTAGAGCCATAAAGGCACTAGGCATCTACCACCCCACTACCACTATCAGATTAGAGCCATAATGGAGCCTAGGTATCTACCACACCACTACCACTACCAGATTAGAGCCATAATGGAGACTAGGTATCTACCACCCGACTACCACTATCAGATTATAGCCATAATGGAGACTAGGTATCTACCACCCCACTACCACTATCAGATTAGAGCCATAATGGAGACTAGGTATCTACCACCCCACTACCACTATCAGATTAGAGCAATAAAGGCACTAGGCATCTACCACCCCACTACCACTATCAGATTATAGCCATAATGGAGACTAGACATCAACCACCCCACTACCGCTATCATATTAGAGCCATAAGGGCACTAGGCATCTACCACCCCACCACCTCTATCAGATTAGAGCCATAATGGAGACTAGGTATCTCCCACCCCACTACCACTATTAGATTAGAGCCATAATGGAGACTAGGTATCTACCAACCCTCTACCTCTATCAGATTAGAGCCATAATGGAGACTAGGTATCTACCACCCCACTACCTCTATCAGATTAGAGCCATAAGGGCACTAGGCATCTACCACCCCACTACCACTATCAGATTAGAGCCATAATGGAGACTAGGTATCTACCACCCCACTACCACTATCAGATTAGAGCCATAACGGAGACTAGACATCTACCACCCCAATACTACTACCAGATTAGAGCCATAAGGGCACTAGACATCTTCCACCCCACTACCACTATCAGATTAGAGCCATAAGGGAGATTAGTCATTTACCATGCCACTACCTCTATCAGATTAGAGCCATAATGGAGACTAGTCATTTACCACCCCACTACCTCTATCAGATTAGAGCCATAATGGAGACTAGGTATCTACCACACCACTACCACTACCAGATTAGAGCCATAATGGAGACAAGGTATCTACCACCCCACTACCACTATCAGATTAGAGCCATAAGGGCACTAGGCATCTACCACCCCACTACCACTATCAGATTAAAGCCATAATGGAGAATAGGTATAAAACACCCCACTACCACTATCAGATTAGAGCCATAATTGAGAAAAGGTTTCTGCCACCCCTCTACCACTACCATATTAGAGCCATAATGGAGACTAGGTATCTACCACCCCACTACCACTATCAGATTAGAGCCATAATGGAGACTAGGTATCTACCACCCCACTACCACTATCAGATTAGAGCCATAATGGAGACTAGGTATGTACCACCCCACTACCACTATCAGATTAGAGCCATAATGGAAACTAGGTATCTACCACCCCACTACCACTGTCAGATTAGAGCCATAATGGAGACTAGGTATCTACCACCCCACTACCACTACCAAATTAGAGCCATAATGGATACTAGGTATCTACCACCCCACTACCACTATCAGATTAGAGCCATAACGGAGACTAGGTATCTACCACCCCTCTACCTCTATCAGATTAGAGCCATAATGGAGAGTAGGTATCTTCCACCCCACTACAACTATCAGTTTAGAGCCATAGTGGAGACTAGGTATCTACCACCCCACTACCACTACCAGAGTAGAGCCATAATGGAGACTAGGTATAAACAACCTCACTACCACTATCAGATTAGAGCCATAAAGGCACTAGGCATCTACCACCCCACTACCACTATCAGATTAGAACCATAATGGAGACTAGGTATCTACCACCCCACTACAACTATCAGATTAGAGCCATAATGGAGACTAGGTATCTACCACCCCTCTACCTCTATCAGATTAGAGCCATAATGGAGACTAGGCATCTAACACCCCACTACCTCTATCAGATTAGAGCCATAATGGAGACTAGGTATCTCCCACCCCACTACCACTATCAGATTAGAACCATAATGGAGACTAGGTATCTACCACCCCACTACAACTATCAGATTAGAGCCATAATGGAGACTAGGTATCTACCACCCCACTACCTCTATCAGATTAGAGCCATAAGGGCACTAGGCATCTACCACCCCACTACCACTATCAGATTAGAGCCATAACGGAGACTAGACATCTACCACCCCAATACTACTACCAGATTAGAGCCATAAGGGCACTAGACATCTATCACCCCACTACCACTATCAGATTAGAGCCAAAATGGAGACTAGGTATCTACCACCCCACTACCACTATCAGATTAGAGCCATAAGGGCACTAGGCATCTATCACCCCACTACCACTATCAGATTAGAGCCATAAAGGCACTAGGCATCTACCACCCCACTACCACTATCAGATTAGAGCCATAATGGAGACTAGGTATCTACCACCCCACTACCACTATCAGATTAGAGCCATAAGGGCACTAGGCATCTATCACCCCACTACCACTATCAGATTAGAGCCATAAAGGCACTAGGCATCTACCACCCCACTACAACTATCAGATTAGAGCCATAATGGAGACTAGGTATCTACCACCCCACTACCACTATCAGATTAGAGCCATAAGGGCACTAGGCATCTACCACCCCACTACCACTATCAGATTAGAGCCATAAAGGCACTAGGCATCTACCACCCCAATACCACTATCAGATTAGAGCCATAATGGAGACTAGGTATCTACCACACCACTACCACTACCAGATTAGAGCCATAATGGAGACTAGGTATCTACCACCCGACTACCACTATCAGATTAGAGCCATAATGGAGACTAGGTATCTACCACCCCACTACCACTATCAGATTAGAGCCATAATGGAGACTAGGTATCTACCACCCCACTACCTCTATCAGATTAGAGCCAAAATGGAGAGTAGGTATCTTCCACCCCACCCCACTACCACTATCAGATTAGAGCCATAATGGAGACTAGGTATCTACCACCCCACTACCACTATCAGATTAGAGCCATAATGGAGACTAGGTATCTACCACCCCTCTACCACTACCAGATTAGAGCCATAATGGAGACTAGGTATCTACCACCCCACTACCACTATCAGATTAGAGCCATAAGGGCACTTGGCATCTATCACCCCACTACCACTATCAGATTAGAGCCATAAAGGCACTAGGCATCTACCACCCCACTACCACTATCAGATAAGAGCCATAATGGAGACTAGGTATCTACCACTCCACTACCACTATCAGATTAGAGCCATAAGGGCACTAGGCATCTACCACCCCACTACCACTATCAGATTAGAGCCATAACGGAGACTATGTATCTACCACCCCACTACCTCTATCAGATTAGAGCCATAATGGAGAGTAGGTATCTTCCACCCCACTACAACTATCAGTTTAGAAACATAGTGGAGACTAGGTATCTACCACCCCACTACCACTACCAGATTAGAGCCATAATGGAGACTAGGTATATACAACCTCACTACCACTATCAGATTAGAGCCATAAAGGCACTAGGCATCTACCACCCCACTACCACTATCAGATTAGAGTCATAATGGAGACTAGACATCAACCACCCCACTACCGCTATCATATTAGAGCCATAAGGGCACTAGGCATCTACCACCCCACTACCTCTTTCAGATTAGAGCCATAATGGACACTACGTATCTCCCACCCCACTACCACTATCAGATTAGAACCATAATGGAGACTAGGTATCTACCAACCCTCTACCTCTATCAGATTAGAGCCATAATGGAGACTAGGTATCTACCACCCCACTACCTCTATCAGATTAGAGCCATAAGGGCACTAGGCATCTACCACCCCACTACCACTATCAGATTAGAGCCATAATGGAGACTAGGTATCTACCACCCCACTACCACTATCAGATTAGAGCCATAACGGAGACTAGACATCTACCACCCCAATACTACTACCAGATTAGAGCCATAAGGGCACTAGACATCTTCCACCCCACTACCACTATCAGATTAGAGCCATAAGGGAGATTAGTCATTTACCATGCCACTACCTCTATCAGATTAGAGCCATAATGGAGACTAGTCATTTACCACCCCACTACCTCTATCAGATTAGAGCCATAATGGAGACTAGGTATCTACCACACCACTACCACTACCAGATTAGAGCCATAATGGAGACAAGGTATCTACCACCCCACTACCACTATCAGATTAGAGCCATAAGGGCACTAGGCATCTACCACCCCACTACCACTATCAGATTAAAGCCATAATGGAGAATAGGTATAAAACACCCCACTACCACTATCAGATTAGAGCCATAATTGAGAAAAGGTTTCTGCCACCCCTCTACCACTACCATATTAGAGCCATAATGGAGACTAGGTATCTACCACCCCACTACCACTATCAGATTAGAGCCATAATGGAGACTAGGTATCTACCACCCCACTACCACTATCAGATTAGAGCCATAATGGAGACTAGGTATGTACCACCCCACTACCACTATCAGATTAGAGCCATAATGGAAACTAGGTATCTACCACCCCACTACCACTGTCAGATTAGAGCCATAATGGAGACTAGGTATCTACCACCCCACTACCACTACCAAATTAGAGCCATAATGGATACTAGGTATCTACCACCCCACTACCACTATCAGATTAGAGCCATAACGGAGACTAGGTATCTACCACCCCTCTACCTCTATCAGATTAGAGCCATAATGGAGAGTAGGTATCTTCCACCCCACTACAACTATCAGTTTAGAGCCATAGTGGAGACTAGGTATCTACCACCCCACTACCACTACCAGAGTAGAGCCATAATGGAGACTAGGTATAAACAACCTCACTACCACTATCAGATTAGAGCCATAAAGGCACTAGGCATCTACCACCCCACTACCACTATCAGATTAGAACCATAATGGAGACTAGGTATCTACCACCCCACTACAACTATCAGATTAGAGCCATAATGGAGACTAGGTATCTACCACCCCTCTACCTCTATCAGATTAGAGCCATAATGGAGACTAGGCATCTAACACCCCACTACCTCTATCAGATTAGAGCCATAATGGAGACTAGGTATCTCCCACCCCACTACCACTATCAGATTAGAACCATAATGGAGACTAGGTATCTACCACCCCACTACAACTATCAGATTAGAGCCATAATGGAGACTAGGTATCTACCACCCCACTACCTCTATCAGATTAGAGCCATAAGGGCACTAGGCATCTACCACCCCACTACCACTATCAGATTAGAGCCATAACGGAGACTAGACATCTACCACCCCAATACTACTACCAGATTAGAGCCATAAGGGCACTAGACATCTATCACCCCACTACCACTATCAGATTAGAGCCAAAATGGAGACTAGGTATCTACCACCCCACTACCACTATCAGATTAGAGCCATAAGGGCACTAGGCATCTACCACCCCACTACCACTATCAGATTAGAGCCATAATGGAGACTAGGTATCTACCACCCCACTACCACTATCAGATTAGAGCCATAAGGGCACTAGGCATCTATCACCCCACTACCACTATCAGATTAGAGCCATAAAGGCACTAGGCATCTACCACCCCACTACAACTATCAGATTAGAGCCATAATGGAGACTAGGTATCTAAAACCCCAACACCACTATCAGATTAGAGCCATAAGGGCACTAGGCATCTACCACCCCACTACCACTATCAGATTAGAGCCATAAAGGCACTAGGCATCTACCACCCCACTACCACTATCAGATTAGAGCCATAATGGAGACTAGGTATCTACCACACCACTACCACTACCAGATTAGAGCCATAATGGAGACTAGGTATCTACCACCCGACTACCACTATCAGATTAGAGCCATAATGGAGACTAGGTATCTACCACCCCACTACCACTATCAGATTAGAGCCATAATGGAGACTAGGTATCTACCACCCCACTACCTCTATCAGATTAGAGCCAAAATGGAGAGTAGGTATCTTCCACCCCACCCCACTACCACTATCAGATTAGAGCCATAATGGAGACTAGGTATCTACCACCCCACTACCACTATCAGATTAGAGCCATAATGGAGACTAGGTATCTACCACCCCTCTACCACTACCAGATTAGAGCCATAATGGAGACTAGGTATCTACCACCCCACTACCACTATCAGATTAGAGCCATAAGGGCACTTGGCATCTATCACCCCACTACCACTATCAGATTAGAGCCATAAAGGCACTAGGCATCTACCACCCCACTACCACTATCAGATAAGAGCCATAATGGAGACTAGGTATCTACCACTCCACTACCACTATCAGATTAGAGCCATAAGGGCACTAGGCATCTACCACCCCACTACCACTATCAGATTAGAGCCATAACGGAGACTATGTATCTACCACCCCACTACCTCTATCAGATTAGAGCCATAATGGAGAGTAGGTATCTTCCACCCCACTACAACTATCAGTTTAGAAACATAGTGGAGACTAGGTATCTACCACCCCACTACCACTACCAGATTAGAGCCATAATGGAGACTAGGTATATACAACCTCACTACCACTATCAGATTAGAGCCATAAAGGCACTAGGCATCTACCACCCCACTACCACTATCAGATTAGAGTCATAATGGAGACTAGACATCAACCACCCCACTACCGCTATCATATTAGAGCCATAAGGGCACTAGGCATCTACCACCCCACTACCTCTTTCAGATTAGAGCCATAATGGAGACTACGTATCTCCCACCCCACTACCACTATCAGATTAGAACCATAATGGAGACTAGGTATCTACCACCCCACTACCACTATCAGATTAGAGCCATAATGGAGACTAGGTACCTACCACCCCTCTACCTCTATCAGATTAGAGCCATAATGGAGACTAGGTATCTACCACCCCACTACCTCTATCAGATTAGAGCCATAAGTGCACTAGGCATCTACCACCCCACTACCACTATCAGATTAGAGCCATAACGGAGACTAGGTATCTACCACCCCACTACCTCTATCAGATTAGAGCCATAATGGAGAGTAGGTATCTTCCACCCCACTACAACTATCAGTTTAGAGCCATAGTGGAGACTAGGTATCTACCACCCCACTACCTCTATCAGATTAGAGCCATAAGGGCACTAGGCATCTACCACCCCACTACCACTACCAGATTAGAGCCATAACGGAGACTAGACATCTACCACCCCAATACTACTACCAGATTAGAGCCATAAGGGCACTAGACATCTATCACCCCACTACCACTATCAGATTAGAGCCATAATGGAGACTAGGTATCTACCACCCCACTACTACTATCAGATTAGAGCCATAAGGGCACTAGGCATCTATCACCACACTACCACTATCAGATTCGAGCCATAAAGGCACTAGGCATCTACCACCCCACTACCACTATCAGATTAGAGCCATAATGGAGACTAGGTATCTACCACCCCACTACCACTATCAGATTAGAGCCATAAGGGCACTAGGCATCTACCACCCCACTACCTCTATCAGATTAGAGCCATAATGGAGACTAGGTATCTCCCACCCCACTACCACTATCAGATTAGAACCATAATGGAGACTAGGTATCTACCACCCCACTACCACTATCAGATTAGAGCCATAATGGAGACTAGGTATCTACCACCCCTCTACCTCTATCAGATTAGAGCCATAATGGAGACTAGGTATCTACCACCCCACTACCTCTATCAGATTAGAGCCATAAGGGCACTAGGCACCTACCACCCCACTACCACTATCAGATTAGAGCCATAACGGAGACTAGACATCTACCACCCCAATACTACTACCAGATTAGAGCCATAAGGGCACTAGACATCTATCACCCCACTACCACTATCAGATTAGAGCCATAATGGAGACTAGGTATCTACCACCCCACTACCACTATCAGATTAGAGCCATAATGGAGATTAGGTATCTACCACCCCACTACCACTATCAGATTAGAGCCATAAGGGCACTAGGCATCTATCACCCCACTACCACTATCAGATTAGAGCCATAAAGGCACTAGGCATCTACCACCCCACTACCACTATCAGATTAGAGCCATAATGGAGACTAGGTATCTACCACCCCACTACCACTATCAGATTAGAGCCATAAGGGCACTAGGCATCTATCACCCCACTACCACTATCAGATTAGAGCCATAAAGGCAGTAGGCATCTACCACCCCACTACAACTATCAGATTAGAGCCATAATGGAGACTAGGTATCTACCACCCCACTACCACTATCAGATTAGAGCCATAAGGGCACTAGGCATCTACCACCCCACTACCACTATCAGATTAGAGCCATAAAGGCACTAGGCATCTACCACCCCACTACCACTATCAGATTAGAGCCATAATGGAGACTAGGTATCTACCACACCACTACCACTACCAGATTAGAGCCATAATGGAGACTAGGTATCTACCACCCGACTACCACTATCAGATTAGAGCCATAATGGAGACTAGGTATCTACCACCCCTCTACCACTACCAGATTAGAGCCATAATGGAGACTAGGTATCTACCACCCCACTACCACTATCAGATTAGAGCCATAAGGGCACTTGGCATCTATCACCCCACTACCACTATCAGATTAGAGCCATAAAGGCACTAGGCATCTACCACCCCACTACCACTATCAGATTAGAGCCATAATGGAGACTAGGTATCTACCACTCCACTACCACTATCAAATTAGAGCCATAAGGGCACTAGGCATCTACCACCCCACTACCACTATCAGATTAGAGCCATAAAGGCACTAGGCATCTACCACCCCACTACCACTATCAGATTAGAGCCATAATGGAGACTAGGTATCTACCACCCCACTACCACTATCAGATTAGAGCCATAATGGAGATTAGGTATCTACCACCCCACTACCACTATCAGATTAGAGCCATAAGGGCACTAGGCATCTACCACCCCACTACCACTATCAGATTAGAGCCATAATGGAGACTAGGTATCTACCACCCGACTACCACTATCAGATTAGAGCCATAATGGAGACTAGGTATCTACCACTCCACTACCAATATCAGATTAGAGCCATAATGGAGACTAGGTATCTACCACCCCACTACCACTATCAGATTAGAGCCATAATGGAGACTAGGTATCTACCACCCCACTACCACTATCAGATTAGAGCCATAATGGAGACTAGGTATCTACCACCCCTCTAACACTACCAGATTAAAGCCATAATGGAGACTAGGTATCTACCACCCCACTACCACTATCAGATTAGAGCCATAAGGGCACTTGGCATCTATCACCCCACTACCACTATCAGATTAGAGCCATAAAGGCACTAGGCATCTACCACCCACTACCACTATCAGATTAGAGCCATAATGGAGACTAGGTATCTACCACTCCACTACCACTATCAGATTAGAGCCATAAGGGCACTAGGCATCTACCACCCCACTACCACTATCAGATTAGAGCCATAAAGGCACTAGGCATCTACCACCCCACTACCACTATCAGATTAGAGCCATAATGGAGACTAGGTATCTACCACCCCACTACCACTATCAGATTAGAGCCATAATGTAGACTAGGTATCTACCACCCCACTACCACTATCAGATTAGAGCCATAAGGGCACTAGGCATCTACCACCCCACTACCACTATCCGATTAGAGCCATAAAGGCACTAGGCATCTACCACCCCACTACCACTATCAGATTAGAGCCATAATGGAGACTAGGTATCTACCACAGCACTACCTCTATCAGATTAGAGCCATAATGGAGAGTAGGTATCTTCCACCCCACCCCACTACCACTATCAGATTAGAGCCATAATGGAGACTAGGTATCTACCACCCTACTACCACTATCAGATTAGAGCCATAATGGAGACTAGGTATCTACCACCCCTCTACCACTACCAGATTAGAGCCATAATGGAGACTAGGTATCTACCACCCCACTACCACTATCAGATTAGAGCCATAAGGGCACTTTGCATCTATCACCCCACTACAACTATCAGATTAGAGCCATAAAGGCACTAGGCATCTACCACCCCACTACCACTATCAGATTAGAGCCATAATGGAGTCTAGGTATCTACCACTCCACTACCACTATCAGATTAGAGCCATAAGGGCACTAGGCATCTATCACCCCACTACCACTATCAGATTAGAGCCATAAAGGCACTAGGCATCTACCACCCCACTACCACTATCAGATTAGAGCCATAATGGAGACTAGGTATCTACCACTCCACTACCACTATCAGATTAGAGCCATAAGGGCACTAGGCATCTACCACCCCACTACCACTATCAGATTAGAGCCATAAAGGCACTAGGCATCTACCACCCCACTACCACTATCAGATTAGAGCCATAATGGAGACTAGGTATCTACCACCCCACTACCACTATCAGATTAGAGCCATAATGTAGACTAGTTATCTACCACCCCACTACCACTATCAGATTAGAGCCATAAGGGCACTAGGCATCTATCACCCCACTACCACTATCAGATTAGAGCCATAAAGGCACTAGGCATCTACCACCCCACTACCACTATCAGATTAGAGCTATAATGGAGACTAGGTATCTACCACTCCACTACCACTATCAGATTAGAGCCATAAGGGCACTAGGCATCTACCACCCCACTACCACTATCAGATTAGAGCCATAAAGGCACTAGGCATCTACCACCCCACTACCACTATCAGATTAGAGCAATAATGGAGATTAGGTATCTACCACCCCACTACCACTACCAGATTAGAGCCATAATGGAAACTAGGTATCCACCACTCCACTACCACTATCAGATTAGAGCAATAAGGGCACTAGGCATCTACCACACCACTACCACTATCAGATTAGAGCCATAAAGGCACTAGGCATCTACCACCCCACTACCACTATCAGATTAGAGCCATAATGGAGACTAGGTATCTACCACCCCACTACCACTATCTGATTAGAGCCATAATGGAGACTAGGTATATACCACCCCACTACCACTACCAGATTAGAGCCATAATGGAAACTAGGTATCTACCATCCCACTACCACTATCAGATTAGAGCCATAATGGAGACTAGGTATCTACCACCCCACTACCACTATCAGATTAGAGCCATAATGGAGACTAGTTATCTACCACCCCACTACCACTATCAAATTAGAGCCATAAGGGCACTAGGCATCTACCACCCCACTACCACTATCAGATTAGAGCCATAAAGGCACTAGGCATCTACCACCCCACTTCCACTATTAGATTAGAGCCATAATGGAGACTAGGTATCTATCACCCCAAAACCACTATCAGATTAGAGCCATAATGGAGACTAGACATCTACCACTATCAGATTAAAGCCATAAGAGCACTAGACTTCTACCACCCCACTACCACTATCAGATTAGAGCCATAATGGAGACTAGTTATCTACCACCCCACTACCACTATCAGATTAGAGCCATAATGGAGACTAGGTATCTACCACCCCACTACCACTATCGGATTAGAGCCATAATGGAGACTAGGTATCTACCACCCCTCTACCTCTATCAGATTAGAGCCATAATGGAGACTAGGTATCTACCACCCCACTACCACTATGTGATTAGAGCCATAATGGAGACTAGGTATCTACCACCCCACTTACCACTATCAGATTAGAGCCATAATGGAGACTAGACATCAACCACCCCACTACCACTATCAGATTAGAGCCATAATGGAGACTAGGTATCTACCACCCCACTACCACTATCAGATTAGAGCCATAAAGGCACTAGGCATCTACCACCCCACTACCACTATCAGATTAGAGCCATAATGGAGACTAGACATCAACCACCCCACTACCGCTATCATATTAGAGCCATAAGGGCACTAGGCATCTACCACCCCACCACCTCTATCAGATTAGAGCCATAATGGAGACTAGGTATCTACCACCCCACTACCTCTATCAGATTAGAGCCATAAGGGCACTAGGCATCTACCACCCCACTACCACTATCAGATTAGAGCCATAATGGAGACTAGGTATCTACCACCCCACTACCACTATCAGATTAGAGCCATAACGGAGACTAGACATCTACCACCCCAATACTACTACCAGATTAGAGCCATAAGGGCACTAGACATCTTCCACCCCACTACCTCTATCAGATTAGAGCCATAATGGAGACTAGTCATTTACCACCCCACTACCTCTATCAGATTAGAGCCATAATGGAGACTAGGTATCTACCACCCCACTACCACTACCAGATTAGAGCCATAATGGAGACTAGGTATCTACCACACCACTACCACTACCAGATTAGAGCCATAATGAAGACAAGGTATCTACCACCCCACTACCACTATCAGATTAGAGCCATAAGGGCACTAGGCATCTACCACCCCACTACCACTATCAGATTAAAGCCAGCATGGAGAATAGGTATAAAACACCCCACTACCACTATCAGATTAGAGCCATAATTGAGAAAAGGTTTCTACCACCCCACTACCACTATCAGATTAGAGCCATAAAGGCACTAGGCATCTACCACCCCACTTCCACTATTAGATTAGAGCCATAATGGAGACTAGGTATCTATCACCCCAAAACCACTATCAGATTAGAGCCATAATGGAGACTAGACATCTACCACTATCAGATTAAAGCCATAAGAGCACTAGACTTCTACCACCCCACTACCACTATCAGATTAGAGCCATAATGGAGACTAGGTATCTACCACCCCACTACCTCTATCAGATTAGAGCCATAATTGAGAAAAGGTTTCTGCCACCCCTCTACCACTACCAGATTAGAGCCATAATGGAGACTAGGTATCTATCACCCCTCTACCACTACCAGATTAGAGCCATAATGGAGACTAGGTATCTATCACCCCACTACCACTATCAGATTAGAGCCATAATGGAGACTAGGTATCTACCACCCCACTACCACTATCAGATTAGAGCCATAATGGAGACTAGGTATGTACCACCCCACTACCACTACCAGATTAGAGCCATAATGGAAACTAGGTATCTACCACCCCACTACCACTATCAGATTAGAGCCATAATGGAGACTAGGTATCTACCACCCCACTACCACTATCAGATTAGAGCCATAATGGAGACTAGTTATCTACCACCCCACTACCACTATCAGATTAGAGCCATAAGGGCACTAGGCATCTACCACCCCACTACCACTATCAGATTAGAGCCATAAAGGCACTAGGCATCTACCACCCCACTTCCACTATTAGATTAGAGCCATAATGGAGACTAGGTATCTATCACCCCACTACCACTATCAGATTAGAGCCATAATGGAGACTAGACATCTACCACTATCAGATTAAAGCCATAAGAGCACTAGACATCTACCACCCCACTACCACTATCAGATTAGAGCCATAATGGAGACTAGGTATCTACCACCCCACTACCACTATCGGATTAGAGCCATAATGGAGACTAGGTATCTACCACCCCTCTACCTCTATCAGATTAGAGCCATAATGGAGACTAGGTATCTACCACCCCACTACCACTATGTGATTAGAGCCATAATGGAGACTAGGTATCTACCACCCCACTTACCACTATCAGATTAGAGCCATAATGGAGACTAGACATCAACCACCCCACTACCACTATCAGATTAGAGCCATAATGGAGACTAGGTATCTACCACCCCACTACCACTATCAGATTAGAGCCATAAAGGCACTAGGCATCTACCACCCCACTACCACTATCAGATTAGAGCCATAATGGAGACTAGACATCAACCACCCCACTACCGCTATCATATTAGAGCCATAAGGGCACTAGGCATCTACCACCCCACCACCTCTATCAGATTAGAGCCATAATGGAGACTAGGTATCTACCACCCCACTACCACTATCAGATTAGAGCCATAACGGAGACTAGACATCTACCACCCCAATACTACTACCAGATTAGAGCCATAAGGGCACTAGACATCTTCCACCCCACTACCTCTATCAGATTAGAGCCATAATGGAGACTAGTCATTTACCACCCCACTACCTCTATCAGATTAGAGCCATAATGGAGACTAGGTATCTACCACCCCACTACCACTACCAGATTAGAGTCATAATGGAGACTAGGTATCTACCACACCACTACCACTACCAGATTAGAGCCATAATGAAGACAAGGTATCTACCACCCCACTACCACTATCAGATTAGAGCCATAAGGGCACTAGGCATCTACCACCCCACTACCACTATCAGATTAAAGCCAGCATGGAGAATAGGTATAAAACACCCCACTACCACTATCAGATTAGAGCCATAATTGAGAAAAGGTTTCTACCACCCCACTACCACTATCAGATTAGAGCCATAAAGGCACTAGGCATCTACCACCCCACTTCCACTATTAGATTAGAGCCATAATGGAGACTAGGTATCTATCACCCCAAAACCACTATCAGATTAGAGCCATAATGGAGACTAGACATCTACCACTATCAGATTAAAGCCATAAGAGCACTAGACTTCTACCACCCCACTACCACTATCAGATTAGAGCCATAATGGAGACTAGGTATCTACCACCCCACTACCTCTATCAGATTAGAGCCATAATTGAGAAAAGGTTTCTGCCACCCCTCTACCACTACCAGATTAGAGCCATAATGGAGACTAGGTATCTATCACCCCTCTACCACTACCAGATTAGAGCCATAATGGAGACTAGGTATCTATCACCCCACTACCACTATCAGATTAGAGCCATAATGGAGACTAGGTATCTACCACTATCAGATTAGAGCCATAATGGAGACTAGGTATGTACCACCCCACTACCACTACCAGATTAGAGCCATAATGGAAACTAGGTATCTACCACCCCACTACCACTATCAGATTAGAGCCATAATGGAGACTAGGTATCTACCACCCCACTACCACTATCAGATTAGAGCCATAATGGAGACTAGTTATCTACCACCCCACTACCACTATCAGATTAGAGCCATAAAGGCACTAGGCATCTACCACCCCACTTCCACTATTAGATTAGAGCCATAATGGAGACTAGGTATCTATCACCCCACTACCACTATCAGATTAGAGCCATAATGGAGACTAGACATCTACCACTATCAGATTAAAGCCATAAGAGCACTAGACATCTACCACCCCACTACCACTATCAGATTAGAGCCATAATGGAGACTAGGTATCTACCACCCCACTACCACTATCGGATTAGAGCCATAATGGAGACTAGGTATCTACCACCCCTCTACCTCTATCAGATTAGAGCCATAATGGAGACTAGGTATCTACCACCCCACTACCACAATGTGATTGGAGCCATAATGGAGACTAGGTATCTACCACCCCACTTACCACTATCAGATTAGAGCCATAATGGAGACTAGACATCAACCACCCCACTACCACTATCAGATTAGAGCCATAATGGAGACTAGGTATCTACCACCCCACTACCACTATCAGATTAGAGCCATAAAGGCACTAGGCATCTACCACCCCACTACCACTATCAGATTAGAGCCATAATGGAGACTAGACATCAACCACCCCACTACCGCTATCATATTAGAGCCATAAGGGCACTAGGCATCTACCACCCCACCACCTCTATCAGATTAGAGCCATAATGGAGACTAGGTATCTACCACCCCACTACCTCTATCAGATTAGAGCCATAAGGGCACTAGGCATCTACCACCCCACTACCACTATCAGATTAGAGCCATAATGGAGACTAGGTATCTACCACCCCACTACCACTATCAGATTAGAGCCATAACGGAGACTAGACATCTACCACCCCAATACTACTACCAGATTAGAGCCATAAGGGCACTAGACATCTTCCACCCCACTACCTCTATCAGATTAGAGCCATAATGGAGACTAGTCATTTACCACCCCACTACCTCTATCAGATTAGAGCCATAATGGAGACTAGGTATCTACCACCCCACTACCACTACCAGATTAGAGCCATAATGGAGACTAGGTATCTACCACACCACTACCACTACCAGATTAGAGCCATAATGAAGACAAGGTATCTACCACCCCACTACCACTATCAGATTAGAGCCATAAGGGCACTAGGCATCTACCACCCCACTACCACTATCAGATTAAAGCCAGCATGGAGAATAGGTATAAAACACCCCACTACCACTATCAGATTAGAGCCATAATTGAGAAAAGGTTTCTGCCACCCCTCTACCACTACCAAATTAGAGCCATAATGGAGACTGGGTATCTACCACCCCACTACCACTATCAGATTAGAGCCATAATGGAGACTAGGTATCTACCACCCAACTACCACTACCAAATTAGAGCCATAATGGATACAAAGTATCTACCACCCCACTACCACTATCAGATTAGAGCCATAATGGAGACTAGGTATCTCCCACCCCACTACCACTATTAGATTAGAGCCATAATGGAGACTAGGTATCTACCACCCCTCTACCTCTATCAGATTAGAGCCATAAGGGCACTAGGCATCTACCACCCCACTACCACTATCAGATTAGAGCCATAATGGAGACTAGGTATCTACCACCCCACTACCACTATCAGATTAGAGCCATAACGGAGACTAGACATCTACCACCCCAATACTACTACCAGATTAGAGCCATAAGGGCACTAGACATCTTCCACCCCACTACCACTATCAGATTAGAGCCATAAGGGAGATTAGTCATTTACCACCCCACTACCTCTATCAGATTAGAGCCATAATGGAGACTAGACATCAACCACCCCACTACCACTATCAGATTAGAGCCATAATGGAGACTAGGTATCTACCACCCCACTACCACTATCAGATTAGAGCCATAAAGGCACTAGGAATCTACCACCCCACTACCACTATCAGATTAGAGCCATAATGGAGACTAGACATCAACCACCCCACTACCGCTATCATATTAGAGCCATAAGGGCACTAGGCATCTACCACCCCACCACCTCTATCAGATTAGAGCCATAATGGAGACTAGGTATCTACCACCCCACTACCTCTATCAGATTAGAGCCATAAGGGCACTAGGCATCTACCACCCCACTACCACTATCAGATTAGAGCCATAATGGAGACTAGGTATCTACCACCCCACTACCACTATCAGATTAGAGCCATAAGGGCACTAGACATCTTCCACCCCACTACCACTATCAGATTAGAGCCATAAGGGAGATTAGTCATTTACCACCCCACTACCTCTATCAGATTAGAGCCATAATGGAGACTAGTCATTTACCACCCCACTACCTCTATCAGATTAGAGCCATAATGGAGACTAGGTATCTACCACCCCACTACCACTACCAGATTAGAGCCATAATGGAGACTAGGTATCTACCACACCACTACCACTACCAGATTAGAGCCATAATGAAGACAAGGTATCTACCACCCCACTACCACTATCAGATTAAAGCCATCATGGAGAATAGGTATAAAACACCCCACTACCACTATCAGATTAGAGCCATAATTGAGAAAAGGTTTCTGCCACCCCTCTACCACTACCAGATTAGAGCCATAATGGAGACTAGGTATCTACCACCCCACTACCACTATCAGATTAGAGCCATAATGGAGACTAGGTATCTACCACCCCACTACCACTACCAAATTAGAGCCATAATGGATACTAGGTATCTACCACCCCACTACCACTATCAGATCAGAGCCATAATGGAGACTAGGTATCTCCCACCCCACTGCCACTATTAGATTAGAGCCATAATGGAGACTAGGTATCTACCACCCCTCTACCTCTATCAGATTAGAGCCATAATGGAGACTAGGTATCTACCACCCCACTACCACTACCAGATTATAGCCATAATGGAGACTAGGTATCTACCACACCACTACCACTACCAGATTAGAGCCATAATGGAGACAAGGTATCTACCACCCCACTACCACTATCAGATTAGAGCCATAAGGGCACTAGGCATCTACCACCCCACTACCACTATCAGATTAAAGCCATAATGGAGAATAGGTATAAAACACCCCACTACCACTATCAGATTAGAGCCATAATTGAGAAAAGGTTTCTGCCACCCCTCTACCACTACCAGATTAGAGCCATAATGGAGACTAGGTATCTATCACCCCTCTACCACTACCAGATTAGAGCCATAATGGAGACTAGGTATCTATCACCCCACTACCACTATCAGATTAGAGCCATAATGGAGACTAGGTATCTACCACCCCACTACCACTATCAGATTAGAGCCATAATGGAGACTAGGTATGTACCACCCCACTACCACTACCAGATTAGAGCCATAATGGAAACTAGTTATCTACCACCCCACTACCACTATCAGATTAGAGCCATAAGGGCACTAGGCATCTACCACCCCACTACCACTATCAGATTAGAGCCATAAAGGCACTAGGCATCTACCACCCCACTTCCACTATTAGATTAGAGCCATAATGGAGACTAGGTATCTATCACCCCACTACCACTATCAGATTAGAGCCATAATGGAGACTAGACATCTACCACTGTCAGATTAAAGCCATAAGAGCACTAGACATCTACCACCCCACTACCACTATCAGATTAGAGCCATAATGGAGACTAGGTATCTACCACCCCACTACCACTATCAGATTAGAGCCATAATGGAGACTAGGTATCTACCACCCCTCTACCTCTATCAGATTAGAGCCATAATGGAGACTAGGTATCTACCACCCCACTACCACTATGTGATTAGAGCCATAATGGAGACTAGGTATCTACCACCCCACTTACCACTATCAGATTAGAGCCATAATGGAGACTAGACATCAACCACCCCACTACCACTATCAGATTAGAGCCATAATGGAGACTAGGTATCTACCACCCCACTACCACTATCAGATTAGAGCCATAAAGGCACTAGGCATCTACCACCCCACTACCACTATCAGATTAGAGCCATAATGGAGACTAGACATCAACCACCCCACTACCGCTATCATATTAGAGCCATAAGGGCACTAGGCATCTACCACCCCACCACCTCTATCAGATTAGAGCCATAATGGAGACTAGGTATCTACCACCCCACTACCTCTATCAGATTAGAGCCATAAGGGCACTAGGCATCTACCACCCCACTACCACTATCAGATTAGAGCCATAATGGAGACTAGGTATCTACCACCCCACTACCACTATCAGATTAGAGCCATAACGGAGACTAGACATCTACCACCCCAATACTACTACCAGATTAGAGCCATAAGGGCACTAGACATCTTCCACCCCACTACCACTATCAGATTAGAGCCATAAGGGAGATTAGTCATTTACCACCCCACTACCTCTATCAGATTAGAGCCATAATGGAGACTAGTCGTTTACCACCCCACTACCTCTATTAGATTAGAGCCATAAAGGAGACTAGGTATCTACCACCCCACTACCACTACCAGATTAGAGCCATAATGGAGACTAGGTATCTACCACACCACTACCACTACCAGATTAGAGCCATAATGAAGACAAGGTATCTACCACCCCACTACCACTATCAGATTAGAGCCATAAGGGCACTAGGCATCTACCACCCCACTACCACTATCAGATTAGAGCCATAATGGAGACTAGGTATCTACCACCCCACTACCACTACCAAATTAGAGCCATAATGGATACTAGGTATCTACCACCCCACTACCACTATCAGATTAGAGCCATAACGGAGACTAGGTATCTACCACCCCACTACCTCTTATCAGATTAGAGCCATAATGGAGAGTAGGTATCTTCCACCCCACTACAACTATCAGTTTAGAGCCATAGTGGAGACTAGGAATCTACCACCCCACTACCACTATCAGATTAGAGCCATAATGGAGACTAGGTATCTACCACCCCTCTACCACTACCAGATTAGAGCCATAATGGAGACTAGGTATACACAACCCCACTACCACTATCAGAATAGAGCCATAAAGGCACTAGGCATCTACCACCCCACTACCTCTATCAGATTAGAGCCATAATGGAGACTAGGTATCTACCACCCCACTACCACTATGTGATTAGAGCCATAATGGAGACTAGGTATCTACCACCCCACTTACCACTATCAGATTAGAGCCATAATGGAGACTAGACATCAACCACCCCACTACCACTATCAGATTAGAGCCATAATGGAGACTAGGTATCTACCACCCCACTACCACTATCAGATTAGAGCCATAAAGGCACTAGGCATCTACCACCCCACTACCACTATCAGATTAGAGCCATACTGGAGACTAGACATCAACCACCCCACTACCGCTATCATATTAGAGCCATAAGGGCACTAGGCATCTACCACCCCACCACCTCTATCAGATTAGAGCCATAATGGAGACTAGGTATCTACCACCCCACTACCTCTATCAGATTAGAGCCATAAGGGCACTAGGCATCTACCACCCCACTACCACTATCAGATTAGAGCCATAATGGAGACTAGGTATCTACCACCCCACTACCACTATCAGATTAGAGCCATAACGGAGACTAGACATCTTCCACCCCAATACTACTACCAGATTAGAGCCATAAGGGCACTAGACATCTTCCACCCCACTACCACTATCAGATTAGAGCCATAAGGGAGATTAGTCATTTACCACCCCACTACCTCTATCAGATTAGAGCCATAATGGAGACTAGTCGTTTACCACCCCACTACCTCTATTAGATTAGAGCCATAATGGAGACTAGGTATCTACCACCCCACTACCACTACCAGATTAGAGCCATAATGGAGACTAGGTATCTACCACACCACTACCACTACCAGATTAGAGCCATAATGAAGACAAGGTATCTACCACCCCACTACCACTATCAGATTAGAGCCATAAGGGCACTAGGCATCTACCACCCCACTACCACTATCAGATTAAAGCCATCATGGAGAATAGGTATAAAACACCCCACTACCACTATCAGATTAGAGCCATAATTGAGAAAAGGTTTCTGCCACCCCTCTACCACTACCAGATTAGAGCCATAATGGAGACTAGGTATCTACCACCCCACTACCACTATCAGATTAGAGCCATAATGGAGACTAGGTATCTACCACCCCACTACCACTACCAAATTAGAGCCATAATGGATACTAGGTATCTACCACCCCACTACCACTATCAGATCAGAGCCATAATGGAGACTAGGTATCTCCCACCCCACTGCCACTATTAGATTAGAGCCATAATGGAGACTAGGTATCTACCACCCCTCTACCTCTATCAGATTAGAGCCATAATGGAGACTAGGTATCTACCACCCCACTACCACTACCAGATTATAGCCATAATGGAGACTAGGTATCTACCACACCACTACCACTACCAGATTAGAGCCATAATGGAGACAAGGTATCTACCACCCCACTACCACTATCAGATTAGAGCCATAAGGGCACTAGGCATCTACCACCCCACTACCACTATCAGATTAAAGCCATAATGGAGAATAGGTATAAAACACCCCACTACCACTATCAGATTAGAGCCATAATTGAGAAAAGGTTTCTGCCACCCCTCTACCACTACCAGATTAGAGCCATAATGGAGACTAGGTATCTATCACCCCTCTACCACTACCAGATTAGAGCCATAATGGAGACTAGGTATCTATCACCCCACTACCACTATCAGATTAGAGCCATAATGGAGACTAGGTATCTACCACCCCACTACCACTATCAGATTAGAGCCATAATGGAGACTAGGTATGTACCACCCCACTACCACTACCAGATTAGAGCCATAATGGAAACTAGTTATCTACCACCCCACTACCACTATCAGATTAGAGCCATAAGGGCACTAGGCATCTACCACCCCACTACCACTATCAGATTAGAGCCATAAAGGCACTAGGCATCTACCACCCCACTTCCACTATTAGATTAGAGCCATAATGGAGACTAGGTATCTATCACCCCACTACCACTATCAGATTAGAGCCATAATGGAGACTAGACATCTACCACTGTCAGATTAAAGCCATAAGAGCACTAGACATCTACCACCCCACTACCACTATCAGATTAGAGCCATAATGGAGACTAGGTATCTACCACCCCACTACCACTATCAGATTAGAGCCATAATGGAGACTAGGTATCTACCACCCCTCTACCTCTATCAGATTAGAGCCATAATGGAGACTAGGTATCTACCACCCCACTACCACTATGTGATTAGAGCCATAATGGAGACTAGGTATCTACCACCCCACTTACCACTATCAGATTAGAGCCATAATGGAGACTAGACATCAACCACCCCACTACCACTATCAGATTAGAGCCATAATGGAGACTAGGTATCTACCACCCCACTACCACTATCAGATTAGAGCCATAAAGGCACTAGGCATCTACCACCCCACTACCACTATCAGATTAGAGCCATAATGGAGACTAGACATCAACCACCCCACTACCGCTATCATATTAGAGCCATAAGGGCACTAGGCATCTACCACCCCACCACCTCTATCAGATTAGAGCCATAATGGAGACTAGGTATCTACCACCCCACTACCTCTATCAGATTAGAGCCATAAGGGCACTAGGCATCTACCACCCCACTACCACTATCAGATTAGAGCCATAATGGAGACTAGGTATCTACCACCCCACTACCACTATCAGATTAGAGCCATAACGGAGACTAGACATCTACCACCCCAATACTACTACCAGATTAGAGCCATAAGGGCACTAGACATCTTCCACCCCACTACCACTATCAGATTAGAGCCATAAGGGAGATTAGTCATTTACCACCCCACTACCTCTATCAGATTAGAGCCATAATGGAGACTAGTCGTTTACCACCCCACTACCTCTATTAGATTAGAGCCATAAAGGAGACTAGGTATCTACCACCCCACTACCACTACCAGATTAGAGCCATAATGGAGACTAGGTATCTACCACACCACTACCACTACCAGATTAGAGCCATAATGAAGACAAGGTATCTACCACCCCACTACCACTATCAGATTAGAGCCATAAGGGCACTAGGCATCTACCACCCCACTACCACTATCAGATTAGAGCCATAATGGAGACTAGGTATCTACCACCCCACTACCACTACCAAATTAGAGCCATAATGGATACTAGGTATCTACCACCCCACTACCACTATCAGATTAGAGCCATAACGGAGACTAGGTATCTACCACCCCACTACCTCTTATCAGATTAGAGCCATAATGGAGAGTAGGTATCTTCCACCCCACTACAACTATCAGTTTAGAGCCATAGTGGAGACTAGGAATCTACCACCCCACTACCACTATCAGATTAGAGCCATAATGGAGACTAGGTATCTACCACCCCTCTACCACTACCAGATTAGAGCCATAATGGAGACTAGGTATACACAACCCCACTACCACTATCAGAATAGAGCCATAAAGGCACTAGGCATCTACCACCCCACTACCTCTATCAGATTAGAGCCATAATGGAGACTAGGTATCTACCACCCCACTACCACTATGTGATTAGAGCCATAATGGAGACTAGGTATCTACCACCCCACTTACCACTATCAGATTAGAGCCATAATGGAGACTAGACATCAACCACCCCACTACCACTATCAGATTAGAGCCATAATGGAGACTAGGTATCTACCACCCCACTACCACTATCAGATTAGAGCCATAAAGGCACTAGGCATCTACCACCCCACTACCACTATCAGATTAGAGCCATACTGGAGACTAGACATCAACCACCCCACTACCGCTATCATATTAGAGCCATAAGGGCACTAGGCATCTACCACCCCACCACCTCTATCAGATTAGAGCCATAATGGAGACTAGGTATCTACCACCCCACTACCTCTATCAGATTAGAGCCATAAGGGCACTAGGCATCTACCACCCCACTACCACTATCAGATTAGAGCCATAATGGAGACTAGGTATCTACCACCCCACTACCACTATCAGATTAGAGCCATAACGGAGACTAGACATCTTCCACCCCAATACTACTACCAGATTAGAGCCATAAGGGCACTAGACATCTTCCACCCCACTACCACTATCAGATTAGAGCCATAAGGGAGATTAGTCATTTACCACCCCACTACCTCTATCAGATTAGAGCCATAATGGAGACTAGTCGTTTACCACCCCACTACCTCTATTAGATTAGAGCCATAATGGAGACTAGGTATCTACCACCCCACTACCACTACCAGATTAGAGCCATAATGGAGACTAGGTATCTACCACACCACTACCACTACCAGATTAGAGCCATAATGAAGACAAGGTATCTACCACCCCACTACCACTATCAGATTAGAGCCATAAGGGCACTAGGCATCTACCACCCCACTACCACTATCAGATTAAAGCCATCATGGAGAATAGGTATAAAACACCCCACTACCACTATCAGATTAGAGCCATAATTGAGAAAAGGTTTCTGCCACCCCTCTACCACTACCAGATTAGAGCCATAATGGAGACTAGGTATCTACCACCCCACTACCACTATCAGATTAGAGCCATAATGGAGACTAGGTATCTACCACCCCACTACCACTACCAAATTAGAGCCATAATGGATACTAGGTATCTACCACCCCACTACCACTATCAGATTAGAGCCATAACGGAGACTAGGTATCTACCACCCCACTACCTCTATCAGATTAGAGCCATAATGGAGAGTAGGTATCTTCCACCCCACTACAACTATCAGTTTAGAGCCATAGTGGAGACTAGGAATCTACCACCCCACTACCACTATCAGATTAGAGCCATAATGGAGTCTAGGTATCTACCACCCCTCTACCACTACCAGATTAGAGCCATAATGGAGACTAGGTATACACAACCCCACTACCACTATCAGAATAGAGCCATAAAGGCACTAGGCATCTACCACCCCACTACCTCTATCAGATTAGAGCCATAATGGAGACTAGGTATCTCCCACCCCACTACCACTATCCGATTAGAACCATAATGGAGACTAGGTATCTACCACCCCACTACCACTATCAGATTAGAGCCATAATGGAGACTAGGTATCTACCACCCCTCTACCTCTATCAGATTAGAGCCATAATGGAGACTAGGTATCTACCACCCCACTACCTCTATCAGATTAGAGCCATAAGGGCACTAGGCATCTACCACCCCACTACCACTACCAGATTAGAGCCATAAGGGCACTAGACATCTATCACCCCACTACCACTATCAGATTAGAGCCATAATGGAGACTAGGTATCTACCACCCCACTACCACTATCAGATTAGAGCCATAAGGGCACTAGGCATCTATCACCCCACTACCACTATCAGATTAGAGCCATAAAGGCCCTAGGCATCTACCACCCCACTACCACTATCAGATTAGAGCCATAATGGAGACTAGGTATCTACCACCCCACTACCACTATCAGATTTGAGCCATAAGGGCACTAGGCATCTACCACCCCACTACCACTATCAGATTAGAGCCATAAAGGCACTAGGCATCTACCACCCCACTACCACTATCAGATTAGAGCCATAATGGAGACTAGGTATCTACCACCCCACTACCACTATCAGATTAGAGCCATAATGGAGACTAGGTATCTACCACCCCACTACCACTACCAGATTAGAGCCATAATGGAGACTAGGTATCTACCACACCACTACCACTATCAGATTAGAGCCATAATGGAGACTAGGTATCTACCACCCCACTACCACTATCAGATTAGAGCCATAAGGGCACTAGGCATCTATCACCCCACTACCACTATCAGATTAGAGCCATAAAGGCACTAGGCATCTACCACCCCACTACCACTATCAGATTAGAGCCATAATGGAGACTAGGTATCTACCACCCCACTACCACTATCAGATTTGAGCCATAAGGGCACTAGGCATCTACCACCCCACTACCACTATCAGATTAGAGCCATAAAGGCACTAGGCATCTACCACCCCACTACCACTATCAGATTAGAGCCATAATGGAGACTAGGTATCTACCACCCCACTACCACTATCAGATTAGAGCCATAATGGAGACTAGGTATCTACCACCCCACTACCACTACCAGATTAGAGCCATAATGGAGACTAGGTATCTACCACACCACTACCACTACCAGATTAGAGCCATAATGGAGACTAGGTATCTACCACCCCACTACCACTATCAGATTAGAGCCATAATGGAGACTAGGTATCTTTCACCCCACTACCACTACCAGATTAGAGCCATAATGGAGACTAGGTATCTACCACCCCACTACCACTATCAGATTAGAGCCATAATGGAGACTAGGTATCTACCACCCCACTACCACTATCAGATTAGAGCCATAAGGGCACTAGGCATCTATCACCCCACTACCACTATCAGATTAGAGCCATAAAGGCACTAGGCATCTACCACCCCACTACCACTATCAGATTAGAGCCATAACGGAGACTAGACATCTACCACCCCAATACTACTACCAGATTAGAGCCATAAGGGCACTAGACATCTACCACCCCACTAACTCTATCAGATTAGAGCCATAATGGAGACTAGTCATTTAAAACCCCACTACCTCTATCAGATTAGAGCCATAATGGAGACTAGGTATCTACCACCCCACTACCACTTCCAGATTAGAGCCATAATGGAGACTAGGTATCTACCACCCCACTACCACTATCAGATTAGAGCCATAATGGAGACTAGGTATCTTTCACCCCACTACCACTACCAGATTAGAGCCATTATGGAGAAAAGGTATCTACCACCCCACTACCACTATCAGATTAGAGCCATAACGGAGACTAGACATCTACCACCCCAATACTACTACCAGATTAGAGCCATAAGGGCACTAGACATCTACCACCCCACTACCACTATCAGATTAGAGCCATAAGGGAGATTAGTCATTTACCACCCCACTACCTCTATCAGATTAGAGCCATAATGGAGACTAGGTATCTCCCACCCCACTACCACTATCCGATTAGAACCATAATGGAGACTAGGTATCTACCACCCCACTACCACTATCAGATTAGAGCCATAATGGAGACTAGGTATCTACCACCCCTCTACCTCTATCAGATTAGAGCCATAATGGAGACTAGGTATCTACCACCCCACTACCTCTATCAGATTAGAGCCATAAGGGCACTAGGCATCTACCACCCCACTACCACTACCAGATTAGAGCCATAAGGGCACTAGACATCTATCACCCCACTACCACTATCAGATTAGAGCCATAATGGAGACTAGGTATCTACCACCCCACTACCACTATCAGATTAGAGCCATAAGGGCACTAGGCATCTATCACCCCACTACCACTATCAGATTAGAGCCATAAAGGCACTAGGCATCTACCACCCCACTACCACTATCAGATTAGAGCCATAATGGAGACTAGGTATCTACCACCCCACTACCACTATCAGATTTGAGCCATAAGGGCACTAGGCATCTACCACCCCACTACCACTATCAGATTAGAGCCATAAAGGCACTAGGCATCTACCACCCCACTACCACTATCAGATTAGAGCCATAATGGAGACTAGGTATCTACCACCCCACTACCACTATCAGATTAGAGCCATAATGGAGACTAGGTATCTACCACCCCACTACCACTACCAGATTAGAGCCATAATGGAGACTAGGTATCTACCACACCACTACCACTATCAGATTAGAGCCATAATGGAGACTAGGTATCTACCACCCCACTACCACTATCAGATTAGAGCCATAAGGGCACTAGGCATCTATCACCCCACTACCACTATCAGATTAGAGCCATAAAGGCACTAGGCATCTACCACCCCACTACCACTATCAGATTAGAGCCATAATGGAGACTAGGTATCTACCACCCCACTACCACTATCAGATTTGAGCCATAAGGGCACTAGGCATCTACCACCCCACTACCACTATCAGATTAGAGCCATAAAGGCACTAGGCATCTACCACCCCACTACCACTATCAGATTAGAGCCATAATGGAGACTAGGTATCTACCACCCCACTACCACTATCAGATTAGAGCCATAATGGAGACTAGGTATCTACCACCCCACTACCACTACCAGATTAGAGCCATAATGGAGACTAGGTATCTACCACACCACTACCACTACCAGATTAGAGCCATAATGGAGACTAGGTATCTACCACCCCACTACCACTATCAGATTAGAGCCATAATGGAGACTAGGTATCTTTCACCCCACTACCACTACCAGATTAGAGCCATAATGGAGACTAGGTATCTACCACCCCACTACCACTATCAGATTAGAGCCATAATGGAGACTAGGTATCTACCACCCCACTACCACTATCAGATTAGAGCCATAAGGGCACTAGGCATCTATCACCCCACTACCACTATCAGATTTGAGCCATAAGGGCACTAGGCATCTACCACCCCACTACCACTATCAGATTAGAGCCATAAGGGCACTAGACATCTACCACCCCACTACCTCTATCAGATTAGAGCCATAATGGAGACTAGTCATTTAAAACCCCACTACCTCTATCAGATTAGAGCCATAATGGAGACTAGGTATCTACCACCCCACTACCACTTCCAGATTAGAGCCATAATGGAGACTAGGTATCTACCACCCCACTACCACTATCAGATTAGAGCCATAATGGAGACTAGGTATCTTTCACCCCACTACCACTACCAGATTAGAGCCATTATGGAGAAAAGGTATCTACCACCCCACTACCACTATCAGATTAGAGCCATAACGGAGACTAGACATCTACCACCCCAATACTACTACCAGATTAGAGCCATAAGGGCACTAGACATCTACCACCCCACTACCACTATCAGATTAGAGCCATAAGGGAGATTAGTCATTTACCACCCCACTACCTCTATCAGATTAGAGCCATAATGGAGACTAGTCATTTAAAACCCCACTACCTCTATCAGATTAGAGCCATAATGGAGACTAGGTATCTACCACCCCACTACCACTTCCAGATTAGAGCCATAATGGAGACTAGGTATCTACCACACCACTACCACTACCAGATTAGAGCCATAATGGAGACAAGGTATCTACCACCCCACTACCACTACCAGATTAGAGCCATAATGGAGACTAGGTATCTACCACACCACTACCACTATCCGATTAGAACAATAATGGAGACTAGGTATCTACCACCCCTCTACCTCTATCAGATTAGAGCCATAATGGAGACTAGGTATCTACCACCCCACTACCTCTATCAGATTAGAGCCATAAAGGCACTAGGCATCTACCACCCCACTACCACTATCAGATTAGAGCCATAACGGAGACTAGACATCTACCACCCCAATACTACTACCAGATTAGAGCCATAAGGGCACTAGACATCTATCACCACACTACCACTATCAGATTAGAGCCATAATGGAGACTAGGTATCTACCACCCCAATACCACTATCAGATTAGAGCCATAAGGGCACTAGGCATCTATCACCCCACTACCACTTTCAGATTAGAGCCATAAAGGCACTAGGCATCTACCACCCTACTACCACTATCAGATTAGAGCCATAATGGAGACTAGGTATCTACCACCCCACTACCACTATCAGAATAGAGCCATAAGGGCACTAGACATCTACCACCCCACAACCACTATCAGATTAGAGCCATAAGGGAGATTAGTCATGTACCACCCCACTACCTCTATCAGATTAGAGCCATAATGGAGACTAGTCATTTACCACCCCACTACCTCTATCAGATTAGAGCCATAATGGACACTAGGTATCTACCACCCCACTACCACTACCAGATTAGATCCATAATGGAGACTAGGTATCTACCACCCCACTACCACTACCAGATTAGAGCCATAATGGAGACAAGGTATCTACCACCCCACTGCCACTATCAGATTAGAGTCATAAGGGCACTAGGCATCTACCACCCCACTACCTCTATCAGATTAGAGCCATAATGGAGACTAGGTATCTCCCACCCCACTACCACTATTCGATTAGAACAATAATGGAGACTAGGTATCTACCACCCCACTACCACTATCAGATTAGAGCCATATTGGAGACTAGGTATCTACCACCGCTCTACCTCTATCAGATTAGAGCCATAATGGAGACTAGGTATCTACCACCCCACTACCACTATCAGATTAGAGCCATAAAGGCACTAGACATCTACCACCCCACAACCACTATCAGATTAGAGCCATAAGGGAGATTAGTCATTTACCACCCCACTACCTCTATCAGATTAGAGCCATAATGGAGACTAGGTATCTCCCACCCCACTACCACTATCCGATTAGAACAATAATGGAGACTAGGTATCTACCACCCCACTACCACTATCAGATTAGAGCCATAATGGAGACTAGGTATCTACCACCCCTCTACCTCTATCAGATTAGAGCCATAATGGAGACTAGGTATCTACCACCCCACTACCTCTATCAGATTAGAGCCATAAGGGCACTAGGCATCTACCACCCCACTACCACTATCAGATTAGAGCCATAACGGAGACTAGACATCTACCACCCCAATACTACTACCAGATTAGAGCCATAAGGGCACTAGACATCTATCACCACACTACCACTATCAGATTAGAGCCATAATGGAGACTAGGTATCTACCACCCCACTACCACTATTCGATTAGAACAATAATGGAGACTAGGTATCTACCACCCCACTACCACTATCAGATTAGAGCCATATTGGAGACTAGGTATCTACCACCCCTCTACCTCTATCAGATTAGAGCCATAATGGAGACTAGGTATCTACCACCCCACTAACACTATCAGATTAGAGCCATAAAGGCACTAGACATCTACCACCCCACAACCACTATCAGATTAGAGCCATAAGGGAGATTAGTCATTTACCACCCCACTACCTCTATCAGATTAGAGCCATAATGGAGACTAGTCATTTACCACCCCACTACCTCTATCAGATTAGAGCCATAATGGAGACTAGGTATCTACCACCCCACTACCACTACCAGATTAGAGCCATAATGGAGACTAGGTATCTACCACACCACTACCACTACCAGATTAGAGCCATAATGGAGACAAGGTATCTACCACCCCACTACCACTATCAGATTAGAGTCATAAGGACACTAGGCATCTACCACCCCACTACCTCTATCAGATTAGAGCCATAATGGAGACTAGGTATCTCCCACCCCACTACCACTATCCGATTAGAACAATAATGGAGACTAGGTATCTACCACCCCTCTACCTCTATCAGATTAGAGCCATAATGGAGACTAGGTATCTACCACCCCACTACCTCTATCAGATTAGAGCCATAAAGGCACTAGGCATCTACCACCCCACTACCACTATCAGATTAGAGCCATAACGGAGACTAGACATCTACCACCCCAATACTACTACCAGATTAGAGCCATAAGGGCACTAGACATCTATCACCACACTACCACTATCTGATTAGAGCCATAATGGAGACTAGGTATCTACCACCCCAATACCACTATCAGATTAGAGCCATAAGGGCACTAGGCATCTATCACCCCACTACCACTTTCAGATTAGAGCCATAAAGGCACTAGGCATCTACCACCCTACTACCACTATCAGATTAGAGCCATAATGGAGACTAGGTATCTACCACCCCACTACCACTATCAGAATAGAGCCATAAGGGCACTAGACATCTACCACCCCACAACCACTATCAGATTAGAGCCATAAGGGAGATTAGTCATTTACCACCCCACTACCTCTATCAGATTAGAGCCATAATGGAGACTAGTCATTTACCACCCCACTATCTCTATCAGATTAGAGCCATAATGGAGACTAGGTATCTACCACCCCACTACCACTACCAGATTAGATCCATAATGGAGACTAGGTATCTACCACACCACTACCACTACCAGATTAGAGCCATAATGGAGACAAGGTATCTACCACCCCACTACCACTATCAGATTAGAGTCATAAGGGCACTAGGCATCTACCACCCCACTACCTCTATCAGATTAGAGCCATAATGGAGACTAGGTATCTCCCACCCCACTACCACTATCCGATTAGAACAATAATGGAGACTAGGTATCTACCACCCCACTACCACTATCAGATTAGAGCCATAATGGAGACTAGGTATCTACCACCCCTCTACCTCTATCAGATTAGAGCCATAATGGAGACTAGGTATCTACCACCCCACTACCTCTATCAGATTAGAGCCATAAGGGCACTAGGCATCTACCACCCCACTACCACTATCAGATTAGATCCATAACGGAGACTAGACATCTACCACCCCAATACTACTACCAGATTAGAGCCATAAGGGCACTAGACATCTATCACCACACTACCACTATCAGATTAGAGCCATAATGGAGACTAGGTATCTACCACCCCACTACCACTATCAGATTAGAGCCATAATGGAGACTAGGTATCTACCACCCCACTACCACTACCAGATTAGAGCCATAATGGAGACTAGGTATCTACCACACCACTACCACTACCAGATTAGAGCCATAATGGAGACTAGGTATCTACCACCCCACTACCACTATCAGATTAGAGCCATAATGGAGACTAGGTATCTTTCACCCCACTACCACTACCAGATTAGAGCCATAATGGAGACTAGGTATCTACCACCCCACTACCACTATCAGATTAGAGCCATAATGGAGACTAGGTATCTACCACCCCACTACCACTATCAGATTAGAGCCATAAGGGCACTAGGCATCTATCACCACACTACCACAATCAGATTAGAGCCATAAAGGCACTAGGCATCTACCACCCCACTACCACTATCAGATTAGAGCCATAACGGAGACTAGACATCTACCACCCCAATACTACTACCAGATTAGAGCCATAAGGGCACTAGACATCTACCACCCCACTACCTCTATCAGATTAGAGCCATAATGGAGACTAGTCATTTAAAACCCCACTACCTCTATCAGATTAGAGCCATAATGGAGACTAGGTATCTACCACCCCACTACCACTTCCAGATTAGAGCCATAATGGAGACTAGGTATCTACCACCCCACTACCACTATCAGATTAGAGCCATAATGGAGACTAGGTATCTTTCACCCCACTACCACTACCAGATTAGAGCCATTATGGAGAAAAGGTATCTACCACCCCACTACCACTATCAGATTAGAGCCATAACGGAGACTAGACATCTACCACCCCAATACTACTACCAGATTAGAGCCATAAGGGCACTAGACATCTACCACCCCACTACCACTATCAGATTAGAGCCATAAGGGAGATTAGTCATGTACCACCCCACTACCTCTATCAGATTAGAGCCATAATGGAGACTAGTCATTTAAAACCCCACTACCTCTATCAGATTAGAGCCATAATGGAGACTAGGTATCTACCACACCACTACCACTACCAGATTAGAGCCATAATGGAGACAAGGTATCTACCACCCCACTACCACTACCAGATTAGAGCCATAATGGAGACTAGGTATCTACCACCCCACTACCACTTTCAGATTAGAGCCATAATGGAGACTAGGTATCTACCACCCGACTACCTCTGTCAGATTGGAGCCATAATGGAGAGTAGGTATCTTCCACCCCACTACCACTATCAGATTAGAGCCATAATGGAGACTAGGTATCTACCACCCCACTACCACTATCAGATTAGAGCCATAATGGAGACTAGGTATCTACCACCCCTCTACCTCTATCAGATTAGAGCCATAATGGAGACTAGGTATCTACCACCCCACTACCTCTATCAGATTAGAGCCATAAAGGCACTAGGCATCTACCACCCCACTACCACTATCAGATTAGAGCCATAACGGAGACTAGACATCTACCACCCCAATACTACTACCAGATTAGAGCCATAAGGGCACTAGACATCTATCACCACACTACCACTATCAGATTAGAGCCATAATGGAGACTAGGTATCTACCACCCCAATACCACTATCAGATTAGAGCCATAAGGGCACTAGGCATCTATCACCCCACTACCACTTTCAGATTAGAGCCATAAAGGCACTAGGCATCTACCACCCTACTACCACTATCAGATTAGAGCCATAATGGAGACTAGGTATCTACCACCCCACTACCACTATCAGAATAGAGCCATAAGGGCACTAGACATCTACCACCCCACAACCACTATCAGATTAGAGCCATAAGGGAGATTAGTCATTTACCACCCCACTACCTCTATCAGATTAGAGCCATAATGGAGACTAGTCATTTACCACCCCACTACCTCTATCAGATTAGAGCCATAATGGAGACTAGGTATCTACCACCCCACTACCACTACCAGATTAGATCCATAATGGAGACTAGGTATCTACCACACCACTACCACTACCAGATTAGAGCCATAATGGAGACAAGGTATCTACCACCCCACTACCACTATCAGATTAGAGTCATAAGGGCACTAGGCATCTACCACCCCACTACCTCTATCAGATTAGAGCCATAATGGAGACTAGGTGTCTCCCACCCCACTACCACTATCCGATTAGAACAATAATGGAGACTAGGTATCTACCACCCCACTACCACTATCAGATTAGAGCCATAATGGAGACTAGGTATCTACCACACCACTACCACTACCAGATTAGAGCCATAATGGAGACAAGGTATCTACCACCCCACTACCACTACCAGATTAGAGCCATAATGGAGACTAGGTATCTACCACCCCACTACCACTATCAGATTAGAGCCATAATGGAGACTAGGTATCTACCACCCCTCTACCTCTATCAGATTAGAGCCATAATGGAGACTAGGTATCTACCACCCCACTACCTCTATCAGATTAGAGCCATAAGGGCACTAGGCATCTACCACCCCACTACCACTATCAGATTAGAGCCATAACGGAGACTAGACATCTACCACCCCAATACTACTACCAGATTAGAGCCATAAGGGCACTAGACATCTATCACCACACTACCACTATCAGATTAGAGCCATAATGGAGACTAGGTATCTACCACCCCAATACCACTATCAGATTAGAGCCATAAGGGCACTAGGCATCTATCACCCCACTACCACTTTCAGATTAGAGCCATAAAGGCACTAGGCATCTACCACCCCACTACCACTATCAGATTAGAGCCATAATGGAGACTAGGTATCTACCACCCCACTACCACTATCAGATTTGAGCCATAAGGGCACTAGGCATCTACCACCCCACTACCACTATCAGATTAGAGCCATAAAGGCACTAGGCATCTACCACCCCACTACCACTATCAGATTAGAGCCATAATGGAGACTAGGTATCTACCACCCCACTACCACTACCAGATTAGAGCCATAATGGAGACTAGGTATCTACCACACCACTACCACTACCAGATTAGAGCCATAATGGAGACTAGGTATCCACCACCCCACTACCACTATCAGATTAGAGCCATAATGGAGACTAGGTATCTTTCACCCCACTACCACTACCAGATTAGAGCCATAATGGAGACTAGGTATCTACCACCCCACTACCACTATCAGATTAGAGCCATAATGGAGACTAGGTATCTACCACACCACTACCACTATCAGATTAGAGCCATAAGGGCACTAGGCATCTATCACCCCACTACCACTATCAGATTAGAGCCATAAAGGCACTAGGCATCTACCACCCCACTACCACTATCAGATTAGAGCCATAATGGAGACTAGGTATCTACCTCCCCACTACCTCTATCAGATTAGAGCCATAATGGAGAGTAGGTATCTTCCACCCCACTACCACTATCAGATTAGAGCCATAAGGGCACTAGGCATCTATCACCCCACTACCACTATCACATTAGAGCCATAAAGGCACTAGGCATCTACCACCCCACTACCACTATCAGATTAGAGCCATAATGGAGACTAAGTATCTACCACTCCACTACCACTATCAGATTAGAGCCATAAGGGGACTAGGCATCTACCACCCCACTACCACTATCAGATTAGAGCCATAAAGGCACTAGGGATCTATCACCCCACTACCACTATCAGATTAGAGCCATAAAGGCACTAGGCATCTACCACCCCACTACCACTATCAGATTAGAGCCATAATGGAGACTAAGTATCTACCACTCCACTACCACTATCAGATTAGAGCCATAAGGGGACTAGGCATCTACCACCCCACTACCACTATCAGATTAGAGCCATAAAGGCACTAGGGATCTATCACCCCACTACCACTATCAGATTAGAGCCATAATGGAGACTAGGTATCTACCACCCCACTACCACTATCAGATTAGAGCCATAATGGAGACTAGGTATCTACCACCCCACTACCTCTATCAGATTAGAGCCATAATGGAGAGTAGGTATCTTCCACACCACTACCACATTAGAGCCATAATGGAGACTAGGTATCTACCACCCCACTACCACTATCAGATTAGAGCCATAATGGAGACTAGGTGTCAACCACCCCTCTACCACTATCAGATTATAGCCATAATGGAGACTAGGTATCTACCACCCCACTACCACTATCAGATTAGAGCCATAAGGGCACTAGGCATCTACCACCACACTACCGCTATCATATTAGAGCCATAAGGGCACTAGGCATCTACCACCCCACTACCACTATCAGATTAGAGCCATAAAGGCACTAGGCATCTACCACCCCAATTCCACTATCAGATTAGTGCCATAATGGAGACTAGGTATATATCACCCCACTACCACTATCAGATTAGAGCCATAATGGAGACTAGACATCTACCACTATCAGATTAGAGCCATAAGGGCACTATACATCTACCACCCCACTACCACTATCAGATTAGAGCCATAATGGAGACTAGGTATCTACCACCCCACTACCTCTATCAGATTAGAGCCATAATGGAGACTAGGTATCTCCCACCTCACTACCACTATCAGATTAGAGCCATAATGGAGACTAGGTATCTACCACCCCACTACCACTATCAGATTAGAGCCATAATTGAGACTAGTCATTTACCACCCCACTACCAATATCAGATTAGAGCCATAATGGAGACTAGGTATCTACCACCCCACTACCACTATCAGATTAGAGCCATACGGGCTCTAGGCATCTACCACCCCACTACCACTATCAGATTAGAGCCATAATGGAGACTCGGTATCTACCACCCCACTACCACTATCAGATTAGAGCCATAAGGGCACTAGGCATCTACCACCCCACTACCACTATCAGATTAGAGCTATAAAGGCACTAGGCATCTACCACCCCACTACCACTATCAGATTAGAGCCATAAAGGAGACTAGGTATCTACCACCCCACTACCACTACCAGATTAGAGCCATAATGGAGACTAGGTATCTACCACCCAACTACCACTATCAGATTAGAGCCATAATGGAGACTAGGTATCTACCACCCCACTACCACTATCAGATTAGAGCCATAATGGAGACTAGGTATCTACCACCCCACTACCTCTATCAGATTAGAGCCATAATGGAGAGTAGGTATCTTCCACCCCACTACCACTATCAGATTAGAGCCATAAGGGCACTAGGCATCTACCACCACACTACCGCTATCATATTAGAGCCATAAGGGCACTAGGCATCTACCACCCCACTACCACTATCAGATTAGAGCCATAAAGGCACTAGGCATCTACCACCCCGCTACCACTATCAGATTAGAGCCATAATGGAGACTAGGTATCTACCACCCCACTACCACTATCAGAATAGAGCCATAAGGGCACTAGGCATCTACAACTATCAGATTAGAGCCATAAAGGCACTAGGCATCTACCACCCCACTACCACTATCAGATTAGTGCCATAATGGAGACTAGGTATCTATCACCCCACTACCACTATCAGATTAGAGCCATAATGGAGACTAGACATCTACCACTATCAGTTTAGAGCCATAAGGGCACTAGACATCTACCACCCCACTACCACTATCAGATTAGAGCCATAATGGAGACTAGGTATCTACCACCCCACTACCTCTATCAGATTAGAGCCATAATGGAGACTAGGTATCTCCCACCCCACTACCACTATCAGATTAGAGCCATAATGGAGACTAGGTATCTACCACCCCACTACCACTATCAGATTAGAGCCATAATTGAGACTAGTCATTTACCACCCCACTACCAATATCAGATTAGAGCCATAATGGAGACTAGGTATCTCCCACCCCGCTACCTCTATCAGATTAGAGCCATAATGGAGACTAGGTATCTACCACCCCACTACCTCTATCAGATTAGAGCCATAATGGAGACTAGGTATCTATCACCCCACTACCATTATCAGATTAGAGCCATAAGGGCACTAGGCACCTACCACCCCACTACCACTATCAGATTAGAGCCATAATGGAGACTAGGTATCTACCACCCCACTACCACTATCAGATTAGAGCCATAAGGGCACTAGGCATCTACCACCCCACTACCACTATCAGATTAGAGCCATAAAGGCACTAGGCATCTACCACCCCACTACCACTATCAGATTAGAGCCATAAAGGAGACTAGGTATCTACCACCCCACTACCACTATCAGATTAGAGCCATAATGGAGACTAGGTATCTACCACCCCACTACCTCTATCAGATTAGAGCCATAATGGAGAGTAGGTATCTTCCACCCCACTACCACTATCAGATTAGAGCCATAAGGGCACTAGGCATCTACCACCACACTACCGCTATCATATTAGAGCCATAAGGGCACTAGGCATCTACCACCCCACTACCACTATCAGATTAGAGCCATAAAGGCACTAGGCATCTACCACCCCGCTACCACTATCAGATTAGAGCCATAATGGAGACTAGGTATCTACCACCCCACTACCACTATCAGAATAGAGCCATAAGGGCACTAGGCATCTACAACTATCAGATTAGAGCCATAAAGGCACTAGGCATCTACCACCCCACTACCACTATCAGATTAGTGCCATAATGGAGACTAGGTATCTATCACCCCACTACCACTATCAGATTAGAGCCATAATGGAGACTAGACATCTACCACTATCAGTTTAGAGCCATAAGGGCACTAGACATCTACCACCCCACTACCACTATCAGATTAGAGCCATAATGGAGACTAGGTATCTACCACCCCACTACCTCTATCAGATTAGAGCCATAATGGAGACTAGGTATCTCCCACCCCACTACCACTATCAGATTAGAGCCATAATGGAGACTAGGTATCTACCACCCCACTACCACTATCAGATTAGAGCCATAATTGAGACTAGTCATTTACCACCCCACTACCAATATCAGATTAGAGCCATAATGGAGACTAGGTATCTCCCACCCCGCTACCTCTATCAGATTAGAGCCATAATGGAGACTAGGTATCTACCACCCCACTACCTCTATCAGATTAGAGCCATAATGGAGACTAGGTATCTATCACCCCACTACCATTATCAGATTAGAGCCATAAGGGCACTAGGCACCTACCACCCCACTACCACTATCAGATTAGAGCCATAATGGAGACTAGGTATCTACCACCCCACTACCACTATCAGATTAGAGCCATAAGGGCACTAGGCATCTACCACCCCACTACCACTATCAGATTAGAGCCATAAAGGCACTAGGCATCTACCACCCCACTACCACTATCAGATTAGAGCCATAAAGGAGACTAGGTATCTACCACCCCACTACCACTATCAGATTAGAGCCATAATGGAGACTAGGTATCTACCACCCCACAACCACTACCAGATTAGAGCCATAATGGAGACTAGGTATCTACCACACCACTACCACTACCAGATTAGAGCCATAATGGAGACTAGGTATCTACCACCCAACTACCACTATCAGATTAGAGCCATAATGGAGACTAGGTATCTACCACCCCACTACCACTATCAGATTAGAGCCATAAACTTCCGGCGCCGAAAAGAGATGTTCGCCTCGCTTCGCGTTCCTTGGAAAATATGCAGTATTTTGTTTTTTTACGTGTTATTTCTTACATCGGTACCCCAGGTAATCTTAGGTTTCATTACATACAGTCGGGAGGAACTACTGAATATACGATTAACGTCAACTCATCATCGTTCCTACCAGGAATATGACTTTCCCGAAACGGATCCAGTGTTTTGCCTTCCACCCAATACAATGGATCTGATCCCAGCCGGCGACCCTGTGCGACGCCGAAAAAGGGGAAAACGAGGCGGTCTCGTGGTCAGGCTTCGGAGACGGGCACATAGCGCTCCACTCCCTAGCATACTACTCGCCAATGTCCAGTCTCTTGACAATAAGGTTGATGAAATCCGAGCACGGGTAGCATTCCAGAGAGACATCAGGGATTGCAACGTGCTCTGCTTCACGGAAACATGGCTAACTCAAGGGACGCTAACGGAGTCGGTGCAGCCAGCTGGTTTCTTCATGCATCGCGCCGACAGAAACAAACATCTTTCCGGTAAGAAGAGGGGCGGGGGGGTATGCCTTATGATTAACGAGAAGTGGTGTGATCATCATAACAACACACAGGAACTCAAGTCATTCTGTTCACCTGATCTAGAACTCCTCACAATCAAATGTCGACCGCATTATCTACCAAGGGAATTCTCTTCAATCATAATCACAGCCGTATATATTCCCCCCCAAGGAGACACATCGATGGCCCTGAACGAACTTTATCTGACTCTTTGTAAACTGGAAACCACACACCCTGAGGCTGCATTCATCGTAGCTGGGGATTTTAACAAGGCTAATCTAAAAACAAAACTCCCTAAATTCTATCAGCATATCGATTGTGCTACCAGGGCTGGAAAAACACTAGACCATTGTTATACTAATTTCCGCGACGCTTATAAGGCCCTCCCCCGCCCCCCTTTCGGAAAAGCTGACCACGACTCCATTTTGTTGATTCCAGCCTACAAACAGAAACTCAAACAACAAGCTCCCGCGCTCAGGTCTGTTCAACGCTGGTCCGACCAATCTGAATCCACGCTTCAAAGACTGCTTCGATCACGCGGATTGGAATATGTTCCGCATCGCGTCCAACAACAATATTGACGAATATGCTGATTCGGTGAGCGAGTTCATTAGGAAGTGCATTGACGATGTCGTACCCACAGCAACGATAAAAACATTCCCAAACCAGAAACCGTGGATTGACGGCAGCATTCGCGTGAAACTGAAAGCGCGAACCACTGCTTTTAACCAGGGCAAGGTGACCGGAAGCATGACCGAATACAAACAGTGTAGCTATTCTCTCCGCAAGGCAATCAAACAGGCTAAGTCTCAGTACAGAGACAAAATCGAGTCGCAATTCAACAGCTCAGACACAAGAGATATGTGGCAGGGTCTACAGTCAATCACGGATTACAAAAAGAAAACCAGCCCCGTCGCGGACCAGGATGTCTTGCTCCCAGACAGGCTAAACAACTTTTTTGCCCGCTTTGAGGACAATACAGTGCCACTGACACGGCCCCCTACCAAAACCTGCGGGCTCTCCTTCACTGCAGCCGAGGTGAGTAAAACATTTAAACGTGTTAACCCTCGCAAGGCTGCAGGCCCAGACGGCATTCCCAGCCGCGTCCTCAGAGCATGCGCAGACCAGCTGGCTGGTGTGTTTACGGACATATTCAATCAATCCTTATCCCAGTCTGCTGTTCCCACATGCTTCAAGAGGGCCACCATTGTTCCTGTTCCCAAGAAAGCTAAGGTAACTGAGCTAAACGACTACCGCCCCGTAGCACTCACTTCCGTCATCATGAAGTGCTTTGAGAGACTAGTCAAGGACCATATCACCTCCACCCTACCGGACACCCTAGACCCACTCCAATTTGCTTACCGACCCAATAGATCCACAGACGACGCAATCGCAACCACACTGCACACTGCCCTAACCCATCTGGACAAGAGGAATACCCATGTGAGAATGCTGTTCATCGATTACAGCTCAGCATTTAACACCATAGTACCCTCCAAACTCGTCATCAAGCTCGAGACCCTGGGTCTCGACCCCGCCCTGTGCAACTGGGTCCTGGACTTCCTGACGGGCCGCCCCCAGGTGGTGAGGGTAGGTAACAACATCTCCACCCCGCTGATCCTCAACACTGGGGCCCCACAAGGGTGCGTTCTGAGCCCTCTCCTGTACTCCCTGTTCACCCACGACTGCGTGGCCATGCACGCCTCCAACTCAATCATCAAGTTTGCGGATGACACTACAGTGGTAGGCTTGATTACCAACAACGACGAGACAGCCTACAGGGAGGAGGTGAGGGCCCTCGGAGTGTGGTGTCAGGAAAATAACCTCACACTCAACGTCAACAAAACAAAGGAGATGATTGTGGACTTCAGGAAACAGCAGAGGGAGCACCCCCCTATCCACATCGACGGGTCAGTAGTGGAGAAGGTGGAAAGTTTTAAGTTCCTCGGTGTACACATCACGGACAAACTGAATTGGTCCACCCACACAGACAGCGTTGTGAAGAAGGCGCAGCAGCGCCTCTTCAACCTCAGGAGGCTGAAGAAATTCGGCTTGTCACCAAAAGCACTCACAAACTTCTACAGATGCACAATCGAGAGCATCCTGTCGGGCTGTATCACCGCCTGGTACGGCAACTGCTCCGCCCACAACCGTAAGGCTCTCCAGAGGGTAGTGAGGTCTGCAGAACGCATCACCAGGGGCAAACTACCTGCCCTCCAGGACACCTACACCACCCGATGTCACAGGAAGGCCATAAAGATCATCAAGGACAACAACCACCCAAGCCACTGCCTGTTCACCCCGCTATCATCCAGAAGGCGAGGTCAGTACAGGTGCATCAAAGCAGGGACCGAGAGACTGAAAAACAGCTTCTATCTCAAGGCCATCAGACTGTTAAACAGCCACCACTAACATTTAGCGGCCGCTGCCAACATACTGACTCAACTCCAGCCACTTTAAAAATGGGAATTGATGGAAATTATGTAAAAATGTACCACTAGCCACTTTAAACAATGCCACTTAATACAATGTTTACATACCCTACATTACCCATCTCATATGTATATACTGTACTCTATATCATCTACTGCATCTTGCCATCTTTATGTAATACATGTACCACTAGCCACTTTAAACTATGCCACTTTATGTTTACATACCCTACAGTACTCATCTCATATGTATATACCGCACTCTATACCATCTACTGCATCTGCCATGCCGTTCTGTACCACCACTCATTCATATATCTTTATGTACATATTCTTTATCCCTTTACACTTGTGTGTGTGTGTAAGGTAGTAGTTGTGGAATTGTTAGGTTAGATTACTGTTGGTTATTACTGCATTGTCGGAACTAGAAGCACAAGCATTTCGCTACACTCGCATTAACATCTGCTAACCATGTGTATGTGACTAATAAAATTTGATTTGATTTGATTTGATTTAATGGAGAGTAGGTATCTTCCACCCCACTACCACTAACAGATTAGAGCCATAATGGAGACTAGGTATCTACCACCCCACTACCACTATCAGATTAGAGCCATAATGGAGACTAGGTATCTACCACCCCACTACCACTATCAGATTAGAGCCATAAGGGCACTAGGCATCTACCACCCCACTACCACTATCAGATTAGAGCCATAAAGGCACTAGGCATCTACCACCCCACTACCACTATCAGATTAGAGCCATAAAGGAGACTAGGTATCTACCACCCCACTACCACTATCAGATTAGAGCCATAATGGAGACTAGGTATCTACCACCCCACTACCTCTATCAGATTAGAGCCATAATGGAGAGTAGGTATCTTCCACCCCACTACCACTATCAGATTAGATCCATAAGGGCACTAGGCATCTACCACCACACTACCGCTATCATATTAGAGCCATAAGGGCACTAGGCATCTACCACCCCACTACCACTATCAGATTAGAGCCATAAAGGCACTAGGCATCTACCACCCCGCTACCACTATCAGATTAGAGCCATAATGGAGACTAGGTATCTACCACCCCACTACCACTATCAGAATAGAGCCATAAGGGCACTAGGCATCTACAACTATCAGATTAGAGCCATAAAGGCACTAGGCATCTACCACCCCACTACCACTATCAGATTAGTGCCATAATGGAGACTAGGTATCTATCACCCCACTACCACTATCAGATTAGAGCCATAATGGAGACTAGACATCTACCACTATCAGTTTAGAGCCATAAGGGCACTAGACATCTACCACCCCACTACCACTATCAGATTAGAGCCATAATGGAGACTAGGTATCTACCACCCCACTACCTCTATCAGATTAGAGCCATAATGGAGACTAGGTATCTCCCACCCCACTACCACTATCAGATTAGAGCCATAATGGAGACTAGGTATCTACCACCCCACTACCACTATCAGATTAGAGCCATAATTGAGACTAGTCATTTACCACCCCACTACCAATATCAGATTAGAGCCATAATGGAGACTAGGTATCTCCCACCCCGCTACCTCTATCAGATTAGAGCCATAATGGAGACTAGGTATCTACCACCCCACTACCTCTATCAGATTAGAGCCATAATGGAGACTAGGTATCTATCACCCCACTACCATTATCAGATTAGAGCCATAAGGGCACTAGGCACCTACCACCCCACTACCACTATCAGATTAGAGCCATAATGGAGACTAGGTATCTACCACCCCACTACCACTATCAGATTAGAGCCATAAGGGCACTAGGCATCTACCACCCCACTACCACTATCAGATTAGAGCCATAAAGGCACTAGGCATCTACCACCCCACTACCACTATCAGATTAGAGCCATAAAGGAGACTAGGTATCTACCACCCCACTACCACTATCAGATTAGAGCCATAATGGAGACTAGGTATCTACCACCCCACAACCACTACCAGATTAGAGCCATAATGGAGACTAGGTATCTACCACACCACTACCACTACCAGATTAGAGCCATAATGGAGACTAGGTATCTACCACCCAACTACCACTATCAGATTAGAGCCATAATGGAGACTAGGTATCTACCACCCCACTACCTCTATCAGATTAGAGCCATAAAGGCACTAGGGATCTATCACCCCACTACCACTATCAGATTAGAGCCATAAACTTCCGGCGCCGAAAAGAGATGTCCGCCTCGCTTCGCGTTCCTTGGAAAATATGCAGTATTTTGTTTTTTTACGTGTTATTTCTTACATCGGTACCCCAGGTAATCTTAGGTTTCATTACATACAGTCGGGAGGAACTACTGAATATACGATTAACGTCAACTCATCATCGTTCCTACCAGGAATATGACTTTCCCGAAACGGATCCAGTGTTTTGCCTTCCACCCAATACAATGGATCTGATCCCAGCCGGCGACCCTGTGCGACGCCGAAAAAGGGGAAAACGAGGCGGTCTCGTGGTCAGGCTTCGGAGACGGGCACATCGCGCTCCACTCCCTAGCATACTACTCGCCAATGTCCAGTCTCTTGACAATAAGGTTGATGAAATCCGAGCACGGGTAGCATTCCAGAGAGACATCAGGGATTGCAACGTGCTCTGCTTCACGGAAACATGGCTAACTCAAGGGACGCTAACGGAGTCGGTGCATCCAGCTGGTTTCTTCATGCATCGCGCCGACAGAAACAAACATCTTTCCGGTAAGAAGAGGGGCGGGGGGGTATGCCTTATGATTAACGAGAAGTGGTGTGATCATCATAACAACACACAGGAACTCAAGTCATTCTGTTCACCTGATCTAGAACTCCTCACAATCAAATGTCGACCGCATTATCTACCAAGGGAATTCTCTTCAATCATAATCACAGCCGTATATATTCCCCCCCAAGGAGACACATCGATGGCCCTGAACGAACTTTATCTGACTCTTTGTAAACTGGAAACCACACACCCTGAGGCTGCATTCATCGTAGCTGGGGATTTTAACAAGGCTAATCTAAAAACAAAACTCCCTAAATTCTATCAGCATATCGATTGTGCTACCAGGGCTGGAAAAACACTAGACCATTGTTATACTAATTTCCGCGACGCTTATAAGGCCCTCCCCCGCCCCCCTTTCGGAAAAGCTGACCACGACTCCATTTTGTTGATTCCAGCCTACAAACAGAAACTCAAACAACAAGCTCCCGCGCTCAGGTCTGTTCAACGCTGGTCCGACCAATCTGAATCCACGCTTCAAGACTGCTTCGATCACGCGGATTGGAATATGTTCCGCATCGCGTCCAACAACAATATTGACGAATATGCTGATTCGGTGAGCGAGTTCATTAGGAAGTGCATTGACGATGTCGTACCCACAGCAACGATAAAAACATTCCCAAACCAGAAACCGTGGATTGACGGCAGCATTCGCGTGAAACTGAAAGCGCGAACCACTGCTTTTAACCAGGGCAAGGTGACCGGAAGCATGACCGAATACAAACAGTGTAGCTATTCTCTCCGCAAGGCAATCAAACAGGCTAAGTCTCAGTACAGAGACAAAATCGAGTCGCAATTCAACAGCTCAGACACAAGAGGTATGTGGCAGGGTCTACAGTCAATCACGGATTACAAAAAGAAAACCAGCCCCGTCGCGGACCAGGATGGCTAAACAACTTTTTTGCCCGCTTTGAGGACAATACAGTGCCACTGACACGGCCCCCTACCAAAACCTGCGGGCTCTCCTTCACTGCAGCCGAGGTGAGTAAAACATTTAAACGTGTTAACCCTCGCAAGGCTGCAGGCCCAGACGGCATTCCCAGCCGCGTCCTCAGAGCATGCGCAGACCAGCTGGCTGGTGTGTTTACGGACATATTCAATCAATCCTTATCCCAGTCTGCTGTTCCCACATGCTTCAAGAGGGCCACCATTGTTCCTGTTCCCAAGAAAGCTAAGGTAACTGAGCTAAACGACTACCGCCCCGTAGCACTCACTTCCGTCATCATGAAGTGCTTTGAGAGACTAGTCAAGGACCATATCACCTCCACCCTACCGGACACCCTAGACCCACTCCAATTTGCTTACCGACCCAATAGGTCCACAGACGACGCAATCGCAACCACACTGCACACTGCCCTAACCCATCTGGACAAGAGGAATACCCATGTGAGAATGCTGTTCATCGATTACAGCTCAGCATTTAACACCATAGTACCCTCCAAACTCGTCATCAAGCTCGAGACCCTGGGTCTCGACCCCGCCCTGTGCAACTGGGTCCTGGACTTCCTGACGGGCCGCCCCCAGGTGGTGAGGGTAGGTAACAACATCTCCACCCCGCTGATCCTCAACACTGGGGCCCCACAAGGGTGCGTTCTGAGCCCTCTCCTGTACTCCCTGTTCACCCACGACTGCGTGGCCATGCACGCCTCCAACTCAATCATCAAGTTTGCGGATGACACTACAGTGGTAGGCTTGATTACCAACAACGACGAGACAGCCTACAGGGAGGAGGTGAGGGCCCTCGGAGTGTGGTGTCAGGAAAATAACCTCACACTCAACGTCAACAAAACAAAGGAGATGATTGTGGACTTCAGGAAACAGCAGAGGGAGCACCCCCCTATCCACATCGACGGGTCAGTAGTGGAGAAGGTGGAAAGTTTTAAGTTCCTCGGTGTACACATCACGGACAAACTGAATTGGTCCACCCACACAGACAGCGTTGTGAAGAAGGCGCAGCAGCGCCTCTTCAACCTCAGGAGGCTGAAGAAATTCGGCTTGTCACCAAAAGCACTCACAAACTTCTACAGATGCACAATCGAGAGCATCCTGTCGGGCTGTATCACCGCCTGGTACGGCAACTGCTCCGCCCACAACCGTAATGCTCTCCAGAGGGTAGTGAGGTCTGCAGAACGCATCACCAGGGGCAAACTACCTGCCCTCCAGGACACCTACACCACCCGATGTCACAGGAAGGCCATAAAGATCATCAAGGACAACAACCACCCAAGCCACTGCCTGTTCACCCCGCTATCATCCAGAAGGCGAGGTCAGTACAGGTACATACAAATCATTAAAATCCAGACGGAAAATATTTACACAAGAAGCCACCTAACATCACACAGTCAAACTCTTCAGTCATTTAGTAAAATCAAAGTGACACATTTGAGTTAGGAGTATAATATATTTCGTTAATTTAAAACATGTGATTTTGATGATGATTATGATTTTTAAGTAATTAATTTGCATTTTCACATTAGTTCTCGCAGCTAGCTGCCTTCTTCATCGACGCACGAGCAGAGTGATCCACCGCTACGAGTTGTACTCTTTTTTTTTGTACACAGAGGCTAGTTGCTAAACGGAGTTGCGGTGTCAAATAGTATGATGTAGATGATGCTGTATATTGAGCACTTACATTTTAGTAATTTAGCAGATGCTCTTATCCAGAGAAATGTACAGTAGTGAGCCATAATGGAGACTAGACATCTACCACTATCAGATTAGAGCCATAAGGGCACTAGACATCTAACACCCCACTACCACTATCAGATTAGAGCCATAATGGAGACTAGGTATCTACCGCCCCACTACCTCTATCAGATTAGAGCCATAATGGAGACTAGGTATTTCCCACCCCACTACCACTATCAGATTAGAGCCATAATGGAGACTAGGTATCTACCACCCCACTACCACAATCAGATTAGAGCCATAATTGAGAGTAATCATTTACCACCCCACTACCAATATCAGATTAGAGCCATAATGGAGACTAGGTATCTCCCACCCCGCTACCTCTATCAGATTAGAGCCATAATGGAGACTAGGTATCTACCACCCCACTACCTCTATCAGATTAGAGCCATAATGGAGACTAGGTATCTACCACCCCACTAACACTATCAGATTAGAGCCATACGGGCTTTAGTCATCTACCACCCCACTACCACTATCAGATTAGAGCCATAATGGAGACTAGGTATCTATCACCCCACTACCATTATCAGATTAGAGCCATAAGGGCAATAGGCACCTACCACCCCACTACCACTATCAGATTGGAGCCATAATGGAGACTAGACATCTACCACTATCAGATTAGAGCCATAAGGACACTAGGCATCTACCACCCCACTACTACTACCAGATTAGAGCCAAAACGGAGACTAGACATCTACCACCCCACTACTACTACCAGATTAGAGCCATAAGGGAGACTAGTCATTTACCACCCCACTACCTCTATCAGAATAGAGCCATAATGGAGAATATGTATCTACCATTCCACCACCACTATCAGATTAAAGCCATAAGGGCACTAGGCATCTACCACCCCACTATCACTATCAGATTAGAGCCATAATGGAGACTAGGTATCTTCCACCCCACTACCACTACCAGATTAGAGCCATAATGGAGACTAGGTATCTACCACCCCACTACCACTACCAAATTAGAGCCATAATGGAGACTAGGTATCTACCACCCCTCTACCACTACCAGATTAGAGCCATAATGGAGACTAGGTATCTACCACCCCACTACCACTATCAGATTAGAGCCATAAGGGCACTAGGCATCTACCACCACACTTCCACTATCAGATTAGAGCCATAAGGGCACTAGGCATCTACCACCCCGCTACCACTATCAGATTAGAGCCATAAAGGCACTAGACATCTACCACCCCACTACCACTATCAGATTATAGCCATAATGGAAACTAGGTATCTACCACCCCACTACCACTATCAGATTAGAGCCATAAGGGCACTAGGCATCTATCAACCCACTACCACTATCAGATTAGAGCCATAAGGGCACTAGGCATCTACCACCCCACTACCACTATCAGATTAGAGCCATAATGGAGACTAGGTATCTACCACCCCACTACCACTATCAGATTAGAGCCATAAGGGCCCTAGGCATCTACCACCCCACTACCACTATCAGATTAGAGCCATAATGGAGACTAGGTATCTACCACCCCACTACCACTATCAGATTAGAGCCATAATGGAGACTAGGTATCTACCACCCCACTACTACTATAAGATTAGAGCCATAATGGAGACTAGGTATCTACCACCCCTCTACCACTACCAGATTAGAGCCATAATGGAGACTAGGTATCTACCACCCCACTACCACTATCAGATTAGAGCCTTAAGGGCACTAGGCATCTATCACCACACTACCACTATCAGATTAGAGCCATAAGGGCACTAGGCATCTACCACCCCGCTACCACTATCAGATTAGATCCATAAAGGCACTGGACATCTACCACCCCACTACCACTATCAGATTAGAGCCATAATGGAAACTAGGTATCTACCACCCCACTACCACTATCAGATTAGAGCCATAAAGGCACTAGGCATCTACCACCCCACTACCACTATCAGATTAGAGCCATAATGGAAACTAGGCATCTTCCACCCCACTACCACTATCAGATTAGAGCCAGTAGGGCACTAGGCATCTACCACCCCACTACCACTATCAAATTAGAGCCATAAAGGGACTAGGCATCTACCACCCCACTACCACTATCAGATTAGTGCCATAATGGAGACTAGGTATCTATCACCCCACTACCACTATCAGATTAGAGCCATAATGGAGACTAGGTATTTCCCACCCACACTACCACTATCAGATTAGAGCCATAATGGAGACTAGGTATCTACCACCCCACTACCACAATCAGATTAGAGCCATAATTGAGAGTAATCATTTACCACCCCACTACCAATATCAGATTAGAGCCATAATGGAGACTAGGTATCTCCCACCCCACTACCTCTATCAGATTAGAGCCATAATGGAGACTAGGTATCTATCACCCCACTACCTCTATCAGATTAGAGCCATAATGGAGACTAGGTATCTACCACCCCACTACCTCTATCAGATTAGAGCCATAATGGAGACTAGGTATCTACCACCCCACTAACACTATCAGATTAGAGCCATAATGGAGACTAGGTATCTCCCACCCCGCTACCTCTATCAGATTAGAGCCATAATGGAGACTAGGTATCTACCACCCCACTACCTCTATCAGATTAGAGCCATAATGGAGACTAGGTATCTACCACCCCACTAACACTATCAGATTAGAGCCATAATGGAGACTAGACATCTACCACTATCAGATTAGAGCCATAAGGACACTAGACATCTACCACCCAACTACCACTACCAGATTAGAGCCATAAGGGCACTAGGCATCTACCACCTAACTACCACTACCAGATTAGAGCCATAAGGGCACTAGGCATCTACCACCCCACTACTACTACCAGATTAGAGCCAAAACGGAGACTAGACATCTACCACCCCACTACTACTACCAGATTAGAGCCATAAGGGAGACTAGTCATTTACCACCCCACTACCTCTATCAGAATAGAGCCATAATGGAGAATATGTATCTACCATTCCACCACCACTATCAGATTAAAGCCATAAGGGCACTAGGCATCTACCACCCCACTACCACTATCAGATTAGAGCCATAATGGAGACTAGGTATCTTCCACCCAACTACCACTACCAGATTAGAGCCATAATGGAGACTAGGTATCTACCACCCCACTACCACTACCAAATTAGAGCCATAATGGAGACTAGGTATCTACCACCCCTCTACCACTACCAGATTAGAGCCATAATGGAGACTAGGTATCTACCACCCCACTACCACTATCAGATTAGAGCCATAAGGGCACTAGGCATCTACCACCACACTTCCACTATCAGATTAGAGCCATAAGGGCCCTAGGCATCTACCACCCCGCTACCACTATCAGATTAGAGCCATAAAGGCACTAGACATCTACCACCCCACTACCACTATCAGATTAGAGCCATAAGGGCCCTAGGCATCTACCACCCCACTACCACTATAAGATTAGAGCCATAATGGAGACTAGGTATCTACCACCCCACTACCAATATCAGATTAGAGCCATAATGGAGACTAGGTATCTACCACCCCACTACCACTACCAGATTAGAGCCATAATGGAGACTAGGTATCTACCACTATCAGATTAGAGCCATAAGGGCACTAGGCATCTACCACCCCACTACCTCTATCAGATTAGAGCCATAATGGAGACTATGTATCTACCATTCCACTACCACTATCAGATTAAAGCCATAAGGGCACTAGGCATCTACCACCCCACTACCACTATCAGATTAAAGCCATAAGGGCACTAGGCATCTACCACCCCACTACCACTATCAGATTAGAGCCATAATGGAGACTAGGTATCTTCCACCCCACTACCACTACCAGATTAGAGCCATAATGGAGACTAGGTATCTACCACCCCACTACCACTACCAAATTAGAGCCATAATGGAGACTAGGTATCTACCACCCCACTACCACTATCATATTAGAGCCATAATGGAGACTAGGTATCTACCACCCCACTACTACCATCAGATTAGAGCCATAATGGAGACTAGGTATCTACCACCCCTCTACCACTACCAGATTAGAGCCATAATGGAGACTAGGTATCTACCACCCCACTACCACTATCAGATTAGAGCCATAAGGGCACTAGGCATCTACCACCACACTACCACTATCATATTGGAGCCATAAGGGCACTAGGCATCTACCACCCCGCTACCACTATCAGATTAGAGCCATAAGGGCACTAGACATCTACCACCCCACTACCACTATCAGATTAGAGCCATAATGGAAACTAGGTATTTACCACCCCACTACCACTATCAGATTAGAGCCATAATGGAGACTATGTTTCTACCATTCCACTACCACTATCAGATTAAAGCCATAATGGCACTAGGCATCTACCACCCCACTACCACTATCAGATTAGAGCCATAATGGAGACTAGGTATCTAACACCCCACTACCACTATCAGATTAGAGCCATAAGGGCCCTAGGCATCTACCACCCCACTACCACTATCAGATTAGAGCCATAAAGGCAATAGGCATCTACCAACTCACTACCACTATCAGATTAGAGCCATAATGGAGACTAGGTATCTACCACCCCACTACCACTATCAGATTAGAGCCATAATGGAGACTAGGTATCTACCACCCCACTACCACTATCAGATTAGAGCCATAATGGAGACTAGGTATCTACCACCCCACTACCTCTATCAGATTAGAGCCATAATGGAGACTAGGTATCTACCACCCCACTACCTCTATAAGATTAGAGCCATAAGGGCACTTGGCATCTACCACCCCACTACCACTATCAGATTAGAGCCATAAAGGCACTAGGCATCTACCACCCCAATACCACTATCAGATTAGAGCCATAATGGAGACTAGGTATCTACCACCCCACTACCACTATCAGATTAGAGCCATAAAGGCACTAGGCATCTACCACCCCACTACCACTATCAGATTAGAGCCATAATGGAGACTAGGTATCTACCACCCCACTACCACTATCAGATTAGAGCCATAATGGAGACTAGACATCTACCACTATCAGATTAGAGCCATAAGGACACTAGACATCTACCACCCAACTACCACTACCAGATTAGAGCCATAAGGGCACTAGGCATCTACCACCCAACTACCACTACCAGATTAGAGCCATAAGGGCACTAGGCATCTACCACCCCTCTACTACCACCAGATTAGAGCCAAAACGGAGACTAGACATCTACCACCCCACTACTACTACCAGATTAGAGCCATAAGGGAGACTAGGTATCTACCACCCCACTACCACTATCAGATTAGAGCCATAATGGAGACTAGGTATCTACCACCCCACTACCACTATCAGATTAGAGCCATAAGGGCCCTAGGCATCTACCACCCCACTACCACTATCAGATTAGAGCCATAAAGGCAATAGGCATCTACCACCCCACTACCACTATCAGATTAGAGCCATAAGGGCACTAGGCATCTACCACCCCACTACTACTACCAGATTAGAGCCAAAACGGAGACTAGACATCTACCACCCCACTACTACTACCAGATTAGAGCCATAAGGGAGACTAGTCATTTACCACCCCACTACCTCTATCAGAATAGAGCCATAATGGAGAATATGTATCTACCATTCCACCACCACTATCAGATTAAAGCCATAAGGGCACTAGGCATCTACCACCCCACTACCACTATCAGATTAGAGCCATAATGGAGACTAGGTATCTTCCACCCCACTACCACTACCAGATTAGAGCCATAATGGAGACTAGGTATCTACCACCCCACTACCACTACCAAATTAGAGCCATAATGGAGACTAGGTATCTACCACCCCTCTACCACTACCAGATTAGAGCCATAATGGAGACTAGGTATCTACCACCCCACTACCACTATCAGATTAGAGCCATAAGGGCACTAGGCATCTACCACCACACTTCCACTATCAGATTAGAGCCATAAGGGCCCTAGGCATCTACCACCCCGCTACCACTATCAGATTAGAGCCATAAAGGCACTAGACATCTACCACCCCACTACCACTATCAGATTAGAGCCATAAGGGCCCTAGGCATCTACCACCCCACTACCACTATAAGATTAGAGCCATAATGGAGACTAGGTATCTACCACCCCACTACCACTATCAGATTAGAGCCATAATGGAGACTAGGTATCTACCACCCCACTACCACTACCAGATTAGAGCCATAATGGAGACTAGGTATCTACCACTATCAGATTAGAGCCATAAGGGCACTAGGCATCTACCACCCCACTACCTCTATCAGATTAGAGCCATAATGGAGACTATGTATCTACCATTCCACTACCACTATCAGATTAAAGCCATAAGGGCACTAGGCATCTACCACCCCACTACCACTATCAGATTAAAGCCATAAGGGCACTAGGCATCTACCACCCCACTACCACTATCAGATTAGAGCCATAATGGAGACTAGGTATCTTCCACCCCACTACCACTACCAGATTAGAGCCATAATGGAGACTAGGTATCTACCACCCCACTACCACTACCAAATTAGAGCCATAATGGAGACTAGGTATCTACCACCCCACTACCACTATCATATTAGAGCCATAATGGAGACTAGGTATCTACCACCCCACTACTACCATCAGATTAGAGCCATAATGGAGACTAGGTATCTACCACCCCTCTACCACTACCAGATTAGAGCCATAATGGAGACTAGGTATCTACCACCCCACTACCACTATCAGATTAGAGCCATAAGGGCACTAGGCATCTACCACCACACTACCACTATCATATTGGAGCCATAAGGGCACTAGGCATCTACCACCCCGCTACCACTATCAGATTAGAGCCATAAGGGCACTAGACATCTACCACCCCACTACCACTATCAGATTAGAGCCATAATGGAAACTAGGTATTTACCACCCCACTACCACTATCAGATTAGAGCCATAATGGAGACTATGTATCTACCATTCCACTACCACTATCAGATTAAAGCCATAATGGCACTAGGCATCTACCACCCCACTACCACTATCAGATTAGAGCCATAATGGAGACTAGGTATCTACCACCCCACTACCACTATCAGATTAGAGCCATAAGGGCCCTAGGCATCTACCACCCCACTACCACTATCAGATTAGAGCCATAAAGGCAATAGGCATCTACCAACTCACTACCACTATCAGATTAGAGCCATAATGGAGACTAGGTATCTACCACCCCACTACCACTATCAGATTAGAGCCATAATGGAGACTAGGTATCTACCACCCCACTACCACTATCAGATTAGAGCCATAATGGAGATTAGGTATCTACCACCCCACTACCACTATCAGATTAGAGCCATAATGGAGACTAGGTATCTACCACCCCACTACCTCTATCAGATTAGAGCCATAATGGAGAGTAGGTATCTTCCACCCCACCCCACTACCACTATCAGATTAGAGCCATAATGGAGACTAGGTATCTACCACCCCACTACCACTATCAGATTAGAGCCATAATGGAGACTAGGTATCTACCACCCCACTACCACTATCAGATTAGAGCCATAATGGAGACTAGGTATCTACCACCCCACTACCACTACCAGATTAGAGCCATAATGGAGACTAGGTATCTACCACTATCAGATTAGAGCCATAAGGGCACTAGGCATCTACCACCCCACTACCTCTATCAGATTAGAGCCATAATGGAGACTATGTATCTACCATTCCACTACCACTATCAGATTAAAGCCATAAGGGCACTAGGCATCTACCACCCCACTACCACTATCAGATTAAAGCCATAAGGGCACTAGGCATCTACCACCCCACTACCACTATCAGATTAGAGCCATAATGGAGACTAGGTATCTTCCACCCCACTACCACTACCAGATTAGAGCCATAATGGAGACTAGGTATCTACCACCCCACTACCACTACCAAATTAGAGCCATAATGGAGACTAGGTATCTACCACCCCACTACCACTATCATATTAGAGCCATAATGGAGACTAGGTATCTACCACCCCACTACTACCATCAGATTAGAGCCATAATGGAGACTAGGTATCTACCACCCCTCTACCACTACCAGATTAGAGCCATAATGGAGACTAGGTATCTACCACCCCACTACCACTATCAGATTAGAGCCATAAGGGCACTAGGCATCTACCACCACACTACCACTATCATATTGGAGCCATAAGGGCACTAGGCATCTACCACCCCGCTACCACTATCAGATTAGAGCCATAAGGGCACTAGACATCTACCACCCCACTACCACTATCAGATTAGAGCCATAATGGAAACTAGGTATTTACCACCCCACTACCACTATCAGATTAGAGCCATAATGGAGACTATGTATCTACCATTCCACTACCACTATCAGATTAAAGCCATAATGGCACTAGGCATCTACCACCCCACTACCACTATCAGATTAGAGCCATAATGGAGACTAGGTATCTACCACCCCACTACCACTATCAGATTAGAGCCATAAGGGCCCTAGGCATCTACCACCCCACTACCACTATCAGATTAGAGCCATAAAGGCAATAGGCATCTACCAACTCACTACCACTATCAGATTAGAGCCATAATGGAGACTAGGTATCTACCACCCCACTACCACTATCAGATTAGAGCCATAATGGAGACTAGGTATCTACCACCCCACTACCACTATCAGATTAGAGCCATAATGGAGACTAGGTATCTACCACCCCACTACCACTATCAGATTAGAGCCATAATGGAGACTAGGTATCTACCACCCCACTACCTCTATCATATTAGAGCCATAATGGAGACTAGGTATCTACCACCCCACTACCTCTATAAGATTAGAGCCATAAGGGCACTTGGCATCTACCACCCCACTACCACTATCAGATTAGAGCCATAAAGGCACTAGGCATCTACCACCCCACTACCACTATCAGATTAGAGCCATAATGGAGACTAGGTATCTACCACCCCACTACCACTATCAGATTAGAGCCATAAAGGCACTAGGTATCTACCACCCCACTACCACTATCAGATTAGAGCCATAATGGAGACTAGACATCTACCACTATCAGATTAGAGCCATAAGGACACTAGACATCTACCACCCAACTACCACTACCAGATTAGAGCCATAAGGGCACTAGGCATCTACCACCCAACTACCACTACCAGATTAGAGCCATAAGGGCACTAGGCATCTACCACCCCTCTACTACTACCAGATTAGAGCCAAAACGGAGACTAGACATCTACCACCCCACTACTACTACCAGATTAAAGCCATAAGGGAGACTAGGTATCTACCACCCCACTACCACTATCAGATTAGAGCCATAATGGAGACTAGGTATCTACCACCCCACTACCACTATCAGATTAGAGCCATAAGGGCCCTAGGCATCTACCACCCCACTACCACTATCAGATTAGAGCCATAAAGGCAATAGGCATCTACCACCCCACTACCACTATCAGATTAGAGCCATAATGGAGACTAGGTATCTACCACCCCACTACCACTATCAGATTAGAGCCATAATGGAGACTAGGTATCTACCACCCCACTACCACTATCAGATTAGAGCCATAATGGAGACTAGGTATCTACCACCCCACTACCACTATCAGATTAGAGCCATAATGGAGACTAGGTATCTACCACCCCACTACCTCTATCAGATTAGAGCCATAATGGAGACTAGGTATCTACCACCCCACTACCACTATCAGATTAGAGCCATAATGGAGACTAGACATCTACCACTATCAGATTAGAGCCATAAGGACACTAGACATCTACCACCCAACTACCACTACCAGATTAGAGCCATAAGGGCACTAGGCATCTACCACCCCACTACTACTACCAGATTAGAGCCAAAACGGAGACTAGACATCTACCACCCCACTACTACTACCAGATTAGAGCCATAAGGGAGACTAGTCATTTACCACCCCACTACCTCTATCAGATTAGAGCCATAATGGAGACTATGTATCTACCATTCCACTACCACTATCAGATTAAAGCCATAAGGGCACTAGGCATCTACCACCCCACTACCACTATCAGATTAGAGCCATAATGGAGACTAGGTATCTTCCACCCCACTACCACTACCAGATTAGAGCCATAATGGAGACTAGGTATCTACCACCCCACTACCACTACCAAATTAGAGCCATAATGGAGACTAGGTATCTACCACCCCACTACCACTATCATATTAGAGCCATAATGGAGACTAGGTATCTACCACCCCACTACTACCATCAGATTAGAGCCATAATGGAGACTAGGTATCTACCACCCCTCTACCACTACCAGATTAGAGCCATAATGGAGACTAGGTATCTACCACCCCACTACCACTATCAGATTAGAGCCATAAGGGCACTAGGCATCTACCACCACACTACCACTATCAGATTAGAGCCATAATGGAGACTATGTATCTACCACTATCAGATTAGAGCCATAAGGACACTAGACATCTACCACCCAACTACCACTACCAGATTAGAGCCATAAGGGCACTAGGCATCTACCACCCAACTACCACTACCAGATTAGAGCCATAAGGGCACTAGGCATCTACCACCCCTCTACTACTACCAGATTAGAGCCAAAACGGAGACTAGACATCTACCACCCCACTACTACTACCAGATTAGAGCCATAAGGGAGACTAGGTATCTACCACCCCACTACCACTATCAGATTAGAGCCATAATGGAGACTAGGTATCTACCACCCCACTACCACTATCAGATTAGAGCCATAAGGGCCCTAGGCATCTACCACCCCACTACCACTATCAGATTAGAGCCATAAAGGCAATAGGCATCTACCACCCCACTACCACTATCAGATTAGAGCCATAATGGAGACTAGGTATCTACCACCCCACTACCACTATCAGATTAGAGCCATAATGGAGACTAGGTATCTACCACCCCACTACCACTATCAGATTAGAGCCATAATGGAGACTAGGTATCTACCACCCCACTACCACTATCAGATTAGAGCCATAATGGAGACTAGGTATCTACCACCCCACTACCTCTATCAGATTAGAGCCATAATGGAGACTAGGTATCTACCACCCCACTACCTCTATAAGATTAGAGCCATAAGGGCACTTGGCATCTACCACCCCACTACCACTATCAGATTAGAGCCATAAAGGCACTAGGCATCTACCACCCCACTACCACTATCAGATTAGAGCCATAATGGAGACTAGGTATCTACCACCCCACTACCACTATCAGATTAGAGCCATAAAGGCACTAGGTATCTACCACCCCACTGCCACTATCAGATTAGAGCCATAATGGAGACTAGACATCTACCACTATCAGATTAGAGCCATAAGGACACTAGACATCTACCACCCAACTACCACTACCAGATTAGAGCCATAAAGGCACTAGGCATCTACCACCCAACTACCACTACCAGATTAGAGCCATAAGGGCACTAGGCATCTACCACCCCTCTACTACTACCAGATTAGAGCCAAAACGGAGACTAGACATCTACCACCCCACTACTACTACCAGATTAGAGCCATAAGGGAGACTAGTCATTTACCACCCCACTACCTCTATCAGATTAGAGCCATAATGGAGACTATGTATCTACCATTCCACTACCACTATCAGATTAAAGCCATAATGGCACTAGGCATCTACCACCCCACTACCACTATCAGATTAGAGCCATAATGGAGACTAGGTATCTTCCACCCTACTACCACTACCAGATTAGAGCCATAATGGAGACTAGGTATCTACCACCCCACTACCACTACCAAATTAGAGCCATAATGGAGACTATGTATCTACCACCCCACTACCACTATCAGATTAGAGCCATAATGGAGACTAGGTATCTACTACCCCACTACTACTATCAGATTAGAGCCATAATGGAGACTAGGTATCTACCACCCCTCTACCACTACCAGATTAGAGCCATAATGGAGACTAGGTATCTACCACCCCACTACCACTATCAGATTAGAGCCATAAGGGCAGTAGGCATCTACCACCACACTAACACTATCAGATTAGAGCCATAAGGGCACTAGGCATCTTCCACCCCGCTACCACTATCAGATTAGAGCCATGATGGAAACTAGGTATCTACCACCCCACTACCACTATCAGATTAGAGCCATAAGGGCACTAGGCATCTATCACCCCACTACCACTACCAGATTAGAGCCATAATGGAGACTAGGTATCTATCACCCCACTACCATTATCAGATTAGAGCCATAAGGGCACTAGGCACCTACCACCCCACTACCACTATCAGATTAGAGCCATAATGGAGACTAGACATCTACCACTATCAGATTAGAGCCATAAGGACACTAGACATCTACCACCCAACTACCACTATCAGATTAGAGCCATAAGGGCCCTAGGCATCTACCACCCCACTACCACTATCAGATTAGAGCCATAAAGGCACTAGGCATCTACCACCCCACTACCACTATCAGATTAGAGCCATAATGGAGACTAGGTATCTACCACCCCACTACCACTATCAGATTAGAGCCATAATGGAGACTAGGTATCTACCACCCCACAACCACTACCAGATTAGAGCCATAATGGAGACTAGGTATCTACCACCCCACTACCACTACCAGATTAGAGCCATAATGGAGACTAGGTATCTACCACACCACTACCACTATCAGATTAGAGCCATAATGGAGACTAGGTATCTACCACCCCACTACCACTATCAGATTAGAGCCATAATGGAGACTAGGTATCTACCACCCCACTACCTCTATCAGATTAGAGCCATAATGGAGACTAGGTATCTACCACCCCACTAACACTATCAGATTAGAGCCATAATGGAGACTAGACATCTACCACTATCAGATTAGAGCCATAAAGACACTAGACATCTACCACCCAACTACCACTACCAGATTAGAGCCATAAGGGCACTAGGCATCTACCACCCAACTACCACTACCAGATTAGAGCCATAAGGGCACTAGGCATCTA